>NC_092158.1:89012443-89022443 GCF_045791955.1 Oncorhynchus clarkii lewisi
GTTTCAGAGATTTTGTAGTTAGTTCCAGTCATTGGCAGCAGAGAACTGGAAGGAGAGGCGGCCAAAGAAAGAATTGGTTTTGGGGGTGACCAGAGAGATATACCTGCTGGAGCGTGTGCTACAGGTGGGTGATGCTATGGTGACCAGCGAGCTGAGATAAGGGGGGACTTTACCTAGCAGGGTCTTGTAGATGACATGGAGCCAGTGGGTATGAAGCGAGGTCCAGCCAACGAGAGTGTACAGGTCACAATGGTGGGTAGTATATGGGGCTATGGTGACAAAACGGATGGCACTGTGATAGACTGCATCCAGTTTGTTGAGTAGAGTGTTGGAGGCTATATTGTAAATTACATCGTCAAAGTCGAGGATTGGTAGGATGGTCAGTTTTACGAGGGTATGTTTGGCAGCATGAGTGAAGGATGCTTTGTTGCGAAAAAGGAAGCCAATTCTAGATTTAACTTTGGATTGGAGATGTTTGATGTGGGTCTGGAAGGAGAGTTTACAGTCTAACCAGACACCTAGGTATTTGTAGTTGTCCACGTATTCTAAGTCAGAGCCGTCCAGAGTAGTGATGCTGGACGGGCGAGCAGGTGCAGGCAGCGATCGGTTGAAGAGTATGCATTTAGTTTTACTTGTATTTAAGAGCAATTGGAGGCCACGGAAGGAGAATTGTATGGCATTGAAGCTTGCCTGGAGGTTAGTTAACACAGTGTCCAAAGAAGGGCCAGAAGTATACAGAATGGTGTCGTCTGCGTAGAGGTGGATCAGAGACTCACCAGCAGCAAGAGCGACCTCATTGATGTATACAGAGAAGAGTCGGTCCAAGAATTGAACCCTGTGGCACCCCCATAGAGACTGCCAGAGGTCCGGACAGCAGACTCTCCGATTTGACGCACTGAACTCTATCAGAGAAGTTGTTGGTGAATCAGGCGAGGCAATCATTTGAGAAACCAAGGCTGTCGAGTCTGCCGATGAGGATGTGGTGATTGACAGAGTCGAAAGCCTCGGCCAGATTTATGAATACGGCTGCACAGTAATATTTCTTATCGATGGCGGTTAAGATATCGTTTAGGACCTTGAGCGTGGCTGAGGTGCACCCATGACCAGCTCTGAAACCAGATTGAATAGCAGAGAGGGTATGGTGAGATTCGAAATGGTCAGTAATCTGTTTGTTGACTTGGCTTTCGAAGACCTTAGAAAGGCAGGGTAGGATAGATATAGGTCTGTAGCAGTTTGGGTCAAGAGTGTCCCCCCCTTTGAAGAGGGGGATGACCGCAGCTGCTTTCCAATCTTTGGGAATCTCGGACGACACGAAAGAGAGGTTCAACAGGCTAGCAATAGGGGGGGCAACAATTTCGGCAGATAATTTTTAGAAAGAAAGGGTCCAGATTGTCTAGCCCGGCTGATTTGTAGGGGTCCAGATTTTGCAGCTCTTTCAGAACATCAGCTGACTGGATTTGGGAGAAGGAGAAATGGGGAAGGCTTGGGCGAGTTGCTGTGGGAGGTGCAGTGCTGTTGACCGGGGTAGGGGATAGCCAGGTGGAAAGCATGGCCAGCCGTAGAAAAATGCTTATTGAAATTCTCAATTATAGTGGAAGATAATAATAGGCAATAGGCCGAGAGAGGCAGAGAGGCTTGTAGGCATCACTGGCAACAACGTCACCTATGGGCACAAACCCACAGTCGCTGGACCAGACAGGACTGGCAAAAATTGCTCTTCACTGACGAGTCTCTCTCTATATATATATCATCAGTGTCTCAGTACATCCATCCGCAGTACATAGACCCCCTCCACCTCAGCAGAATGGCTGGGTTGAAGTCTGGCTAGAAAGGGCTTGGCCAGCACAAAAGACACACACGCTCACTACGACACACACAAACACGTGCAAACGCACTTCCACACACACACACACTTCCACACACACACCAGTGTCCCCAGTAGCACATGCTCCATGGCCAGACCCAAAAGAGGTATTTTGTTTTTCAGAGCTCCTGCTTCAGGGACCAATGAGAAAGTAGAGTGGGGAGCCAGATGTGATCAAGTTGCACATGGCAACTGTCAGATCCAATAGAATCTCACGCTGTCAACTCCTGTCCAATCAAACCTCACAGCTCCCGTCTGTCCCCCAGAGAGACAAGGAGTCCTTTAGAGGAAACAAGTTGAGCCCTCCAGTCTATACTAAAGGTCGACCGATTAATCGGAATGGCCGATTAATTAGGGCTGATTTAAAGTTTTCATAACAATCGGTAATCAACATTTTTGGACACCGATTATGGACGATTACATTGCACTCCATGAGGAGACTGTGTGGCAGACTGACCACCTGTTACACGAGTGCAGCAAGGAGCCAAGGTAAGTTGCTAGTGTAACGAGTTTCGTCTTCATACGAAGGAGAGTCGGACCAAAATGCAGCGTGTGGTTTACGATCCATGTTTATTAATAATACGAAACACGAATCTCCAATACAATACTACAAAACAAAACGTAACGAAACCCTAACAGCCTATATAGTGTGAACACAGGGACACATAGGACAGGAACAATCACCCACAAACACACAGTGAAACCCAGGCTACCTAAATATGGTTCCCAATCAGAGACAATGACGAACACCTGCCTCTGATTGAGAACCATATCAGGCCGAACATAGAACTGGACAAACTAGACATGTAACATAGAATGCCCACTCAGATCACACCCTGACCAACCACAACATAGAAATATACAGAGTAAACTATGGTCAGGGTGTGACAGCTAGCTAGCATTAAACGTATCTTATAAAAAACAATCAATCTTAACATAATCACTAGTTAACTACACATAGTTCACGATATTACTAGTTTATCTAGCTTGTCCTGCGTTGCATATAATCAATTCGATGCCTGTTAATTTATCATCGAATCACAGCCGGGTGATGATTTAACAAGCGCATTTGCGAAAAAAGCACTGTCGTTGCACCAATGTGTACCTAACCATAAACATCAATGCCTTCCTTAAAATCAATACACAAGTATACATTTTTAAACCTGCATATTTAGTTGTGTTAATATTGTTAATAGTTAATATTGCCTGCTAACATGAATTTCTTTTAACTAGGGAAATTGTCACGTCTCTTGCGTTCTGTGCAATCAGAGTCAGGGTATATGCAGCAGTTTGGCCCGCCTGGCTTGTTGCGAACTGTGTGAAGACCATTTCTTTCTAACAAAGACCGTAATTAATTTGCCAGAATTGTACATAATTATGACATAACATTGACGATTGTACAATGTAACAGCAATATTTAGACTTAGGGATGCCACCCGTTAGAAAAAATACAGAACGGTTCCATATTTCACTGAAAGAATAAACGTTTTGTTTTCGAAATGATAGTTTCCTGATTTGACCATATCAATGACCTAAGGCTTGTATTTCTGTGTGTTATTATATTATAATTAAGTGTATGATTTGATAGAGCAATCTAGGCAGCAGCAGGCTCGTAATCATTCATTCAAACAGCACTTTCCTGCATTTGCCAGCAGCTCTTCGCTGTGCTTCAAGCATTGAGCTGTTTATGACTTCAAGCCTATCAACTCCCGAGATTAGGCTGGCAATACTATAGTGCCTATAAGAACATCCAATAGTCAAAGGTATATGAAATACAAATGGTATAGAGAGAAATAGTCCTATAATTCCTATAATAACTACAACCTAAAACTTCTTACCTGGGAATATTGAAGACTCATGTTAAAAGGAACCACCAGCTTTCATATGTTCTCATGTTCTGAGCAGGAACTGAAACATTAGCTTTCTTACATGGCACATATTGCACTTTTACTTTTCTCCAACACTTTGTTTTTGCATTATTTAAACCAAATTGAACATGTTTCATTATTTATTTGAGACTAAATTGATTTTATTGATGTATTATATTAGGTTAAAATAAAAGTGTTCATTCAGTATTGTTGTAATTTTCATTATTACAAATATGTATATATTTAAAAATCGGCCTATTAATCGGTATTGGCTTTTTTTGGTCCTCCGATAATCGGTATCGGCGTTGAAAAATCATAATCGGTCGACATCTAGTCGGTCCTCTAACACAATGCACTCAACAGGCATCACTGACCCCAGAGAACACAGGCCAAGGTGACAAGGTGAGCCAAACTGAGCCAAGCTAAGGTGAGCCAAGCTAATGAGCACCAAGCTGAGCCAAGCTAAGGTGAGCCAAGCTGAGCCAAGCTAAGGAGAGCCAAGCTGAGCCAAGCTGAGGTGAGCCAAGCTGAGCCAAGCTAAGGTGAGCCAAGCTGAGCCAAGCTAAGGTGAGCCAAACTGAGCCAAGCTAAGGAGAGCCAAGCTGAGCCAAGCTAAGGTGAGCCAAGCTGAGCCAAGCTAAGGTGAGCCAAACTGAGCCAAGCTAAGGTGAGCCAAGCTAAGGAGATCCAAGCTGAGCCAAGCTAAGGAGAGCCAAGCTGAGTCAAGCTAAGGAGAGCAATAGGAGCTCTAGCCAATGAGCTTCAGCCACTCACCAGTTTAGTGACAGCTAGCAATATGTACACAGAGCAGAGAGAGACAGCAATGACATGGTGCATGTATCTGCACATAAGCAATTTTTGGGGACCATTTTAGACTCATTTATGCTATGCTCATTTTGCTACGTTAGAGCCTTATTCTAAAATTGATTAAATCATTTTTATACACACAATCCCCATAATGACAAAGCAAAAATACATCTTTGCACATTTCTAAAATAAAAACTGAAATATCACATTTACATTAGTATTCAGACTCAGTATTTTGTTGAAGCACCTTCAGCAGCGATTACAACCTCGTGTTTTCTTGGGTATGACACTACCAGCTTGGCACAACTGTATTTGGGGAGTTTCTCCCATTCTTCTCTGCAGGTCCTCTAAAGTTCTGACAGGTTGAATGGGGAGCGTCACTGCACAGCTATTTTCAGATTGGGTTCAAGTCTGGACTATAGCTGGGCCACTCAAGGATATTCAGAAACTTGTCCTAAAGCCACTCTGCGTTGTCTTGGCTGTGTGCTTAGGGTCGTTGTCCTGTTGGAGAGTGAACCTTCGCCCCAGTCTGAGGTTCTGAGCGCTCTGGAACAGGTTTTCATCAAGGATCTCTCTGTACTTTGCTCTGTTCATCTTCCCCTCGATCCTGACTAGTTTCCCAGTCCGTGCCTCTGAAAAACATCCCCACAGCATGATGCTGCCACCAACATGCGTCACCGTAGGGATGGTGCCAGGTTTCCTCCAGACGTGATGCTTGGCATTCAGGCCAAAGAGTTCAATCTTGGTTTCATCAGACCAGAGAATCTTGTTTCTCATGGTCTGAGAGTCTTTAGGTGCCTTTTGGCAAACACCAAGCGGGCTGTCATGTGACTTTTACTGAGGAGTGCCTTCCGTCTGGCCACTCAAACATAAAGGCCTGATTGGTGGAGTGCTGCAGAGATGGTTGTCCTTCTGGAAAGTTCTCCCATCTCCATAGAGGAAGTCTGGAGCTCTGTCAGAGTGACCATCGGGTTCTTGGTCACCTCCCAAACCAAGGCCCTTCACTGATTGCTCAGTTTGGCCGGGCGGCCAGCTCTAGGAAGAGTCTTGGTGGTTCCAAACTTCTTCCATTTAAGAGGCCACTGTGTTCTTAGGGACCTTCAATGCTGAGGAAATGTTTTGGGTCCCTTCCCCAGATCTGTGCCTCAACACAATGCTGTCTCGGATTTCGACCTCATAGCTTGGTTTTTGCTCTGACATGCACTGTCAACTGTGGGACCTTATATAGACAGGTGTGTGCCTTTCCAAATCATGTCCAATCAATTGAATATACCACATGTGGACTCCAATCAAGTTGTAGATATAGAGTACATATAGAGTACACTGAGTACACTGTACATAGAGTACACTGAGTACACTGTACATATAGAGTACACTGAGTACACTGTACATATAGAGTACACTGAGTACACCAAACATTAGCAACACCTTCCTAATACTCACTTATTCAGCACCCTCCTCCTTTTGCTCTCAGAACAGCCTCAATGTGTTGGGCCACGGACTCTACAAGGTGTTGAAAGCGTTCCACAGGGATGCTGACCCATGTTGACTCTACAAGGTGTTGAAAGTGTTCCACAGGGATGCTGGCCCATGTTGACTCTACAAGGTATTGAAAGTGTTCCACAGGGATGCTGGCCCATGTTGACTCTACAAGGTGTTGAAAGCGTTCCACAGGGATGCTGGCCCATGTTGACTCTACAAGGTGTTGAAAGTGTTCCACAGGGATGCTGGCCAATGTTGACTCTACAAGGTGTTGAAAGCGTTCCACAGGGATGCTGGCCCATGTTGACTCTACAAGGTGTTGAAAGCGTTCCACAGGGATGCTGGCCCATGTTGACTCCAATGCTTCCCACAGTCGTGTCCAGTTGGCTGGATGTCCTTTGGGTTGTGGACTATTCTTGATACACACGGGAAACTGTTGGGTGTGAAAAACCCAGAAGCGTTGCAGTTCTTGACACAAACCGGTGTGGCGGACACACACTACTACTCTTAGAAAAAAGGTTTCCAAAGAGGTCCTTCAGCTGTCCCCACAGGAGAACCCTTTATGGTTCTAGGTAGAACCCTTTTGGGTTCCATGTAGAACCCTCAGTGGAAAGGGTTCTAGATAGCACCTCAGAATGGTCTACCATACCCCGTTCAAAAGGCACTTCAATCTTTTGACTAGCCCTGTCACCCTCTGAATAGCACACATCCATGTCTCAATTGTCTCAAGGCTTGAAAGTCCTTCTTTAACCCGTCTCCTCCTCTTCATCTACACTGATTTGAAGTGGTTTTAACAAGTGACATCAATAAGGGATCACAGTGTTCACCTGGATTCACCTGGTCAGTCTATGCCATGGAAAGAGCAGGTGTTCTTAATGTTTTGTAGACTCAGTGTCCACTTACACCAAGTCCCAGGACCCCTGGCTTCAAAGCAACAGCCAATTCATTCACCACGACGGGGTAGCTTCACTTGTCAAAACAGAATAAGAAAAGGGAGGAGGGGGCTGGGCTGGTGGGAGTCTAGTGCTAAACCTACCTCTCTCTCTAGGGAGAGAGAGAGAGAGATACGGAGAGATATAGGTTTCAGAGAGACAGAGAGAAAGACAGACAGAGACTAAGAGAGAGAGAGAGAGACAGAGAGAGAGAGACAGAGAGAGAGAGACAGAGAGAGAGAGCGAGACAGATAGAGAGACAGATAGAGAGACAGAGAGAGACAGAGAGACACAGAGAGAGAGAGAGAGAGAGAAATAAATAACAGAAAAAACACTAGCAGGTTCCCCGTGAGCCGGCCCAGTAGGGAGGGAAGGAGGAGGAGGTCAGAGCTGGTACTGGTTCTAAACAATACTGATCACACCGCATAGAACTGGAGCCAAAAGAACCCAGAGGCAGACCCAGCCAGGCCTGAATGCACACACACACACACGCAAACACACACACACAGGCATACAAACACACACAGACATACAAGCACAGACACACACACGCAAACACACACAAACACACACACAGACATATAAACACACATACAAACACACACACGCAAACACACACACACACAGACATACAAGCACACAGAGACATACAAGCACACACAGACATACAAGCACACACACAAACACAAACACACACACGCGCAAAAAAATGACAGCCTTCCTCCACTACCAGGCCAGCTGCCAAAGACAGCAGAGAGGAGAGCCCCCCCAGGCCCAGATGCAGCGCGGCCCAGTGACAGGGAGCGTGTCTGGGATTCAGAGAGTCTCTCTTCCCCCTCTCGGAATGGAGCTCTGGAGCTCTGCTCAGCCTCTAGGCCTCACAGTTAGGATGCCAGCAAGCATAACGGGGAATTTGTAAATGACTCGGAGGACTGTGTGTGTGTGTGTGTGTGTGCGTGTGTGTGTGTGTGTGTGTGTGTGTGTGTGTGTGTGTGTGTGTGTAGTGTCTGTCTGTCTGTCTGTCTCTCTCTCTCTCTCTCTCTCTCTCTCTCTCTGTGGTGTGTGTGTGTGTGTGTGTGTGTGTGTGTGTGTGTGTGTGTGTGTGTGTGTGTGTGTGTGTGTGTGTGTGTGTGTGTGTGTGTGTGTGTGATACTTAAAGTAATCAAGGAGCCAAACAAGCACCATGGAAGCTGAACGATCAAACACACACACACACACACACACACACACACACACACACACACACACACACACACACACACACACACACACACACACACACACACACACACACACAGAGAGAGAGAGAGAGAGAGAGAGAGAGAGAGAGAGAGAGAGAGAGAGAGAGAGACAGACAGACAGACAGACAGACAGAGAGGAGAGAGAGAGAGAGAGACAGACAGACAGACAGACAGAGAGGAGAGAGACAGGGAAAGAATTAACAACAAAAAACAGAGCAAACTAGAATGCTATTTGGCCCTAAACAGAGAGTACACAGTGGCAGAATACTGACCACTGACTGACCCAAACTTAAGGAAATCTTGAACAGACTCAGTGAGCATAGCCTTGCTATTGAGAAAGGTCACCGTAGACAGACCTGGTTCTCAAGAGAAGACAGGCTATGTGCTCACTGCCCACAAAATGAGCTGCAGTTCTAACTTCCAGACAAATGTATGACCATATTAGAGAGACATATTTCCCTCAGATTACACAGATCCACAAAGAATTTGAAAACAAATCCAATTTTGATAAACTCCCATATGTACTGGGTGAAATACCACAGTATGACATCACAGCAGCAAGATTTGTGACCTGTTGCCACGAGAAAAGGGCAACCAGTGAAGAACAAACACCATTGTAAATACAATCCATATTAATGCTTATTTATTTTGATTTATTTTCCCTTTTGTACATCGTTACAACACTCTATATAGACATAATATGACATTTGTAATGTCTTTATTCTCTTGGAACTTCTGTGAGTGTAATGTTTACTGTTCATTTTTATGGTTCATTTCACTTTTGTACATTATCTACCTCACTTGCTTTGGCAATGTTAACACATGTTTCCCATGACAATAAAGCCCCTTGAATTGAATTGAATTGAATTGAGAGAGAGAGAGAGAGAGAGAGAGGAATGAGAGAGAGAGAGAGAGAGAGAGAGAGAGAGAGAGAGAGAGAGAGAGAGAGAGAGTAGCTCTGATGTGTCCATCACCCCATAATTTACTGAAGACAAAGGTTGTATGTGGTGTGTGTGTGTGCGTGTGTGTGTGTGTGTGTGTGTGTGTGTGTGTGTGTGTGTGTGTGTGTGTGTGTGTGTGTGTGTGTGTGTGTGTGTGTGTGTGTACATGCGCGTCTGTGTGTACATGCATGTGTGTGTGTGTGTGTGTACCTCTGATACTTCCATCACACCATCATTTTCTAAAGAGAGAGGTTGCAGGTGGTGGGTCAATAAATGGTAGGTTGTGATTGGTTAGATTTGAGGTCAGCATGGCTGCCAGTCTCACTCTCAGAGAGGAACACAATGTCAAGATGGGTTGGTAACAACAATGTTTTTCACAGAAAACAAGCCCTGATATGGAAAAAACATGAGCCTCTTGTCTCTCTCTCTCTCTCTCACCCTCTCTCTCTCACTCTCCTCTCTCATTTTATTTTTATTCTCAACACAAGAATACACTCTGGTGTTCCCAGGAGAGGGCTGAGCAGTATCTGAATGAAAGGAGAGAAACTCTTCTCTCTCTCTCTCACTATCTCTACTCTGTCTTTCTCTCTTCTAGGCCTCTCATCACATTGTGCTACAAAGAGCTTTGTTTCTCTCCCCACTCATGTTATCCTTCAGTATCTTTTGAGTTGTTTAATGGTTTACACAGCAGAGCCTTGGGGGTTTCAAACAGGCTGCTGCCTGCTGTAATAACAGCACCCTCCTCCATCCTTCCACTTAACCTACAGGACGGACGGAATGATGGATGAATGGTAATAAGTGTACTGTTTCCAAATTATTCTTCAAGTGGTGTTTTGATGCTGCAGGGTGATCACACATCACAGAC
>NC_092158.1:89027443-89064943 GCF_045791955.1 Oncorhynchus clarkii lewisi
TAAATGAGAGGTATAAATGAGAGGTATAAATGAGGTGTAAATGAGAGGTATAAATGAGAGGTGTAAATGAGAGGTATAAATGAGAGGTTTCTAAATGAGAGGTGTATAAATGAGAGGTATATAAATGAGGTGTATAAATGAGAGGTGTATAAATGAGAGGTATAAATGAGAGGTGTATAAATGAGAGGTGTCTAAATGAGAGGTCTAAATGAGAGGTATAAATGAGAGGTATAAATGAGAGGTGTATAAATGAGAGGTGTATAAATGAGAGGTGTATAAATGAGAGGTATAAATGAGAGGTCTCTAAATGAGAGGTCTAAATGAGAGGTATAAATGAGAGGTATAAATGAGAGGTATAAATGAGAGGTGTCTATATGAGAGGTATACATGAGAGGTGTCTAAATGAGAGGTGTTTAAACGAATATACCACGGTCTGCAGAGAGGTGTCTAAATGAGATGTCTAAATGAATATACCATGGTCTGCAGAGAGATGTCTAAATGAATATACCACCGTCTGCAGAGAGGTGTCTAAATGAATATATCACGGTCTGCAGAGAGGTGTCTAAATGAGATGTCTAAATGAATATACCACGGTCTGCAGAGAGATGTCTAAATGAATATACCACCGTCTGCAGAGAGATGTCTAAATGAATATACCACGGTCTGCAGAGAGGTGTCTAAATGAATATACCACGGTCTGCAGAGAGGTGTCTAAATGAGATGTCTAAATGAATATACCACGGTCTGCAGAGAGGTGTCTAAATGAATATACCACGGTCTGCAGAGAGGTGTCTAAATGAATATACCACGGTCTGCAGAGAGGTGTCTAAATGAATATTCCACGGTCTGCAGAGAGGTGTCTAAATGAATATACCACGGTCTGCAGAGAGGTGTCTAAATGAGGTGTCTAAATGCATATACCACGGTCTGCAGAGAGGTGTCTAAATGAGATGTCTAAATGAATATACCACGGTCTGCAGAGAGATGTCTAAATGAATATACCACGGTTTGCAGAGAGGTGTCTAAATGAATATACCACGGTCTGCAGAGAGGTGTCTAAATGAATATACCACGGTCTGCAGAGAGGTGTCTAAATGAGGTGTCTAAATGAATATACCACGGTCTGCAGAGAGGTGTCTAAATGAATATACCACGGTCTGCAGAGAGGTGTCTAAATGAATATACCACGGTCTGCAGAGAGGTGTCTAAATGAATATACCACGGTCTGCAGAGAGGTGTCTAAATGAATATACCACGGTCTGCAGAGAGGTGTCTAAATGAGATGTCTAAATGAATATACCATGGTCTGCAGAGAGGTGTCTAAATGAATATACCACCGTCTGCAGAGAGGTGTCTAAATGAATATACCACGGTCTGCAGAGAGGTGTCTAAATGAATATTCCACGGTCTGCAGAGAGATGTCTAAATGAGGTGTCTAAATGAATATACCACGGTCTGCAGAGAGGTGTCTAAATGAATATACCACGGTCTGCAGAGAGGTGTCTAAATGAGATGTCTAAATGAATATACCATGGTCTGCAGAGAGGTGTCTAAATGAATATACCACCGTCTGCAGAGAGGTGTCTAAATGAATATACCACGGTCTGCAGAGAGGTGTCTAAATGAGGTGTCTAAATGAATATACCACGGTCTGCAGAGAGCTGTCTAAATGAATATACCACAACACTGTCCTACTGATACTCTCTCCTTCACAACACTGTTCTATAGCTCCTCTCTCCTTCACAACACTGTTCTATAGCTCCTTTCTCCTTCACAACACTGTCCTACTGCTCCTCTCTCCTTCACAACACTGTCCTACTGCTCCTCTCTACTTCACAACACTGTCCTACCTCCTCCCTCCTTCACAACACTGTCCTACTGCTCCTCCCTCCTTCACAGCACTGTCCTACTGCTCCTCTCTCCTTCACAACACTGTCCTACTGCTCCTCTCTCCTTCACAACATTGTCCTACTGCTCCTCTCTCCTTCACAACACTGTCCTACTGCTCCTCTCAACTTCACAACACTGTCCTACCTCCTCTCTCCTTCACAACACTGTCCTACTGCTCATCTCTCCTTCACAACACTGTTCTACCTCCTCTCCCCTTCACAACACTGTCCTACTGTCCTTGCTCCTTCACAACACTGTCCTACTACTCCTACTCTCCTTCACAACACTGTCCTACTGCTCCTCTCTCCTTCACAACACTGTTCTACCTCCTCTCTCCTTCACAACACTGTCCTACTGCTCCTCTCTCCTTCACAACACTGTCCTACTGCTCCTCTCCCCTTCACAACACTGTTGTACCTCCTCTCTCCTTCACAACACTGTTGTACCTCCTCTCTCCTTCACAACACTGTCCTACTGTCCTCTCTCCTTCACAACACTGTTCTATAGCTCCTCTCCCCTTCACAACACTGTCCTACTGCTCCTCTCTCCTTCACAACACTGTCCTACTGCTCCTCTCTCCTTCACAACACTGTCCTACTGCTCCTCTCTCCTTCACAACACTGTCCTACTGCTCCTCTCTCCTTCACAACACTGTCCTACTGCTCCTCTCTCCTTCACATAACTGTCCTACTGCTCCTCTCTCCTTCACAACACTGTCCTACTGCTCCTCTCTCCTTCACAACACTGTCCTACTGCTCCTCTCTCCTTCACAACACTGTCCTACTGCTCCTCTCTCCTTCACAACACTGTCCTACTGCTCCTCTCTCCTTCACAACACTGTCCTACTGCTCCTCTCTCCTTCACAACACTGTCCTACTGCTCCTCTCTCCTTCACAACACTGTCCTACTGCTCCTCTCTCCTTCACAACACTGTTGTAGAGCTTCCCTCTGGGAACAACCCAGTACACATCTCCTTTCCTAAGGGACCTCTGTACCTTTGTGTTTCTCTCATTTCTAGAAACCTCTGAGCCTGCCTCGCCTTGCCTCAATCCCCCCTCGCTCCGCTCTGCTCCCCCAGGGAGAGACGATCACAGACAGGGAGAAGAGGGGATCTGACTGACTGATTGACTGACATAGATAAACACACTACGTCAAACACAAACACACACGTGCACTCAGAATTAGTCACACACATGAACGTGCACACACACATCGACAGTCTCTCTCTCTCACACACACACACACACACACACACACACACACACACACACACACACACACACACACACACACACACACACACACACACACACACACACACACACACACACACACACACACACACACACACACACCTACACATTCACACACAGTCTGTGCCACTCATTAGTGAGGCATGTCCAGAACCAGCAGCCCCCCATGTGGAGATGCCTGCTGCTTCAGAGACACCAGGAGGAGGAGGAGTCCACAGTCCTCTAGCCTCTCAGTCCCTGTCTCAATCAACACCTCCTCCTCCTCTTCTTCTTCCTCCTCCTCCTCTTGGTCCTTCTCATCTTCATCATCATCATCTTTGTCATCCTCTTCTTCTTCCCCCTCCTCCTCCTCCTCTTCTTCTTCCCCCTCCTCCTCCTCCTCTTCTTCTTCCCCCTCCTCCTCCTCCTCTTCTTCTTCCCCCTCCTCCTCCTCCTCTTCTTCCTCCCCCTCCTCCTCCTCCTCTTCCTTTTCCTCTTCTTCATCATTATCATCCTCCTTTCATCCCCATCTTCATCCTGGGTTCTGGCTACATGCTTATAGGTTCTATTGTGGAGCTGGGCTCTGGTTAGATGGTTATAGGTTCTATAGTGGAGTTGGGCTCTGGTTAGATGGTTATAGGTTATATTGTGGAGCTGGGCTCTGGCTACATGCTTATAGGTTCTATAGTGGAGCTGGGTTCTGGCTACATGCTTATAGGTTCTATTGTGGAGCTGGGCTCTGGTTAGATGGTTATAGGTCCTATAGTGGAGCTGGGCTCTGGTTAGATGGTTATAGGTTCTATTGTGGAGCTGGGCTCTGGTTAGATGGTTATAGGTCCTATTGTGGAGCTGGGTTCTGGCTACATGCTTATAGGTTCTATAGTGGAGCTGGGCTCTGGTTAGATGGTTATAGGTTCTATAGTGGAGTTGGGCTCTGGTTAGATGGTTATAGGTTATATTGTGGAGCTGGGCTCTGGCTACATGCTTATAGGTTCTATAGTGGAGCTGGGTTCTGGCTACATGCTTATAGGTTCTATTGTGGAGCTGGGCTCTGGTTAGATGGTTATAGGTCCTATAGTGGAGCTGGGCTCTGGTTAGATGGTTATAGGTCCTATTGTGGAGCTGGGCTCTGGTTAGATGGTTATAGGTTCTATTGTGGAGCTGGGCTCTGGTTAGATGGTTATAGGTCCTATTGTGGAGCTGGGTTCTGGCTACATGCTTATAGGTTCTATTGTGGAGCTGGGCTCTGGTTAGATGGTTATAGGTCCTATTGTGGAGCTGGGCTCTGGTTAGATGGTTATAGGTTATATTGTGGAGCTGGGCTCTGGTTAGATGGTTATAGGTTCTATTGTGGAGCTGGGCTCTGGTTAGATGGTTATAGGTTCTATTGTGGAGCTGGGCTCTGGTTAGATGCTTATAGGTTATATTGCGGAGCTGGGCTCTGGTTAGATGGTTATAGGTTCTATTGTGGAGCTGGGCTCTGGTTAGATGGTTATAGGTTCTATAGTGGAGTTGGGCTCTGGTTAGATGGTTATAGGTTATATTGTGGAGCTGGGCTCTGGCTACATGCTTATAGGTTATATAGTGGAGTTGGGCTCTGGTTAGATGGTTATAGGTTCTATTGTGGAGCTGGGCTCTGGCTACATGCTTATAGGTTCTATAGTGGAGTTGGGCTCTGGTTAGATGGTTATAGGTTCTATTGTGGAGCAGGGCTCTGGCTACATGCTTATAGGTTCTATAGTGGAGCTGGGCTCTGGTTAGATGGTTATAGGTTCTATAGTGGAGCTGGGCTCTGGTTAGATGGTTATAGGTTCTATAGTGGAGCTGGGTTCTGGTTAGATGGTTATAGGTTATATTGTGGAGCTGGGCTCTGGTTAGATGCTTATAGGTTCTATAGTGGAACTGGGCTCTGGTTAGATGGTTATAGGTTCTATTGTGGAGCTGGGCTCTGGTTAGATGGTTATAGGTTCTATTGTGGAGCTGGGCTCTGGTTAGATGGTTATAGGTTCTATTGTGGAGCTGGGCTCTGGTTAGATGCTTATAGGTTATATTGCGGAGCTGGGCTCTGGTTAGATGGTTATAGGTTCTATTGTGGAGCTGGGCTCTGGTTAGATGGTTATAGGTTCTATAGTGGAGTTGGGCTCTGGTTAGATGGTTATAGGTTATATTTTGGAGCTGGGCTCTGGCTACATGCTTATAGGTTCTATAGTGGAGTTGGGCTCTGGTTAGATGGTTATAGGTTCTATTGTGGAGCTGGGCTCTGGCTACATGCTTATAGGTTCTATAGTGGAGTTGGGCTCTGGTTAGATGGTTATAGGTTCTATTGTGGAGCTGGGCTCTGGCTACATGCTTATAGGTTCTATAGTGGAGCTGGGCTCTGGTTAGATGGTTATAGGTTCTATAGTGGAGCTGGGCTCTGGTTAGATGGTTATAGGTTCTATAGTGGAGCTGGGTTCTGGTTAGATGGTTATAGGTTCTATTGTGGAGCTGGGCTCTGGCTACATGCTTATATGTTCTATAGTGGAGCTGGGCTCTGGTTAGATGGTTATAGGTTCTATAGTGGAGCTGGGCTCTGGTTAGATGGTTATAGGTCCTATTGTGGAGCTGGGCTCTGGTTAGATGGTTATAGGTCCTATTGTGGAGCTGGGCTCTGGTTAGATGGTTATAGGTCCTATTGTGGAGCTGGGCTCTGGTTAGATGGTTATAGGTTCTATTGTGGAGCTGGGCTCTGGTTAGATGGTTATAGGTCCTATTGTGGAGCTGGGCTCTGGTTAGATGGTTATAGGTTCTATAGTGGAGCTGGGCTCTGCATAACAAGAGGCTTCCTATAACAATCTATTTTCACACACACACCACACACACACACACACACACACACACACACACACACACACACACACACACACACACACACACACACACACACACACACACAGATAAGAATGCATGGGAGCCCTTTATAGCTCAATGACAACCTGTTCAGAGACAAATAGGTCCCAATGATTACCAGTATGCTCCTTGTAACACACACACACACACACACAAACACACCCACACCCACACCCACATACACACACCCACAACCACATACACACACACACACAAGCACACCCACATACACACACAAACACACAAGCACACACACACTCCAGCACTCTGAGCTGTGAGATTGTAAGATGCAGGATGAACTGCCAAGGCCAGGTTTTCTAAGGCTACATGGTTGTGTGTTGAACTCAATAGGTTATCAGTTTCCTGCACATGCTTCAAATTCACTGATGTTTTAGAAACAGCCATTCCATTGGATTCTTGAATGAATAACTATGGGAAGTAGGGGTTTGTAAGTTAAAGGTTTTTTTTTGCTCTGTACAATATCAATACACATTAAGAAGGTGGAATACAGGTGTGGGCAACTCCACAGAATTTGACTCAGATTTTTCACTTTAAAATGAATGCCAAACAACAAAAAACATTGATTTCACTTTAACAAACCATACAATTATATGCAAAATGACTACTTTGAACAATTTCAAACAGAAATTTTCACAAAACTAGTTTACTAAAAGAACTTGCTAAATTGCTAAACAGAATTACGGTAAAATCTCCCTCTGTTTTTTAATGCAACAACATTTTCCAAAAGCTTTGTTAAAATTCTGTTAGAACTCTGTTAAAGCTCTGTTAAAGCTCTGTTAAAAGCTCTGTTGAAGCTCTGTTAAAGCTCTGTTAAAGCTCTGTTAAAGTTCTGTTGAAGCTCTGTTAAAGTTCTGTTGAAGCTCTGTTAAAGTTCTGTTGAAGCTCTGTTGAAGCTCTGTTAAAGCTCTGTTAAAGCTCTGTTAAAGCTCTGTTAAAGTTCTGTTGAAGCTCTGTTAAAGTTCTGTTAAAGCTCTGTTAAAGCTCTGTTAGAGCTCTGTTAGAACTCTGTTAAAGCTCTGTTAAAGCTCTGTTAAAAGCTCTGTTAAAAGCTCTGTTGAAGCTCTGTTAAAGCTCTGTTAAAGCTGCTCTGTTAAAGCTCTGTTAAAGCTCTGTTAAATCTCTGTTAAAGTTCTGTTGAAGCTCTGTTAAAGTTCTGTTGAAGCTCTGTTGAAGTTCTGTTGAAGCTCTGTTAAAGTTCTGTTAAAGCTCTGTTAAAGCTCTGTTAGAGCTCTGTTAAAGCTCTGTTAAAGCTCTGCTAATGCTCTGTTAAAGCTATGTTAGAGCCCTGTTAAAATTCTGCTCCAAATGAAGATTCCAAGATGTTTGCAGAAAGAATGTGTGTCAGCTATGAGAAGGAGTTAGATGTTTTTACATTTTTTGTCATTGAACTAAAAGTAGATGAAGTGGATTTACATCCAGTGACAGAATGACGGGAACACAATGACATCACGGGTCCCTGATCTGTACTACACAGAAATGCATCATTATGGATGTCCTTCTCTCCATGGTGATGTATTCAGAATCGATACACAAAGGTAGAAATATGCAATATCCTTATTTTGCTATTATTCTACACACTGCCTATTACTGTAATGCACTCTGTCCTCAAACAAGACCGTATTTGGTTGGTCCAGGACAGACCAAATCTGAACCAATCATAGACATCTATATTTCCCAAGTTTGGACATCACAGTGCAGCACAGTAGAGTACAGTACAGTACAGAGGGGTTGTCTAGACTGTTTTCACAGTACAGTACAGAGGGGTTGTCTAGACTGTTTTCACAGTACAGTACAGTACAGTACAGTACAGTACAGAGGGGTTGTCTAGACTGTTTTCACAGTACAGTACAGAGGGGTTGTCTAGACTGTTTTCACAGTACAGTACAGTACAGTACAGTACAGTACAGAGTGGTTGTCTAGACTGTTTTCACAGTACAGTACAGAGGGGTTGTCTAGACTGTTTTCACAGTACAGTACAGTACAGAGGGGTTGTCTAGACTGTTTTCACAGTACAGTACAGTACAGTACAGTACAGTACAGTACAGTACAGTACAGTACAGAGGGGTTGTCTAGACTGTTTTCACAGTACAGTACAGAGGGGTTGTCTAGACTGTTTTCACAGTACAGTACAGTACAGAGGGGTTGTCTAGACTGTTTTCACAGTACAGTACAGTACAGTACAGTACAGTACAGTACAGAGGGGTTGTCTAGACTGTTTTCACAGTACAGTACAGTACAGAGGGGTTGTCTAGACTGTTTTCACAGTACAGTACAGAGGGGTTGTCTAGACTGTTTTCACAGTACAGTACAGAGGGGTTGTCTAGACTGTTTTCACAATACAGTACTAGAGGTCGACCGATAAATCGGAATGGCCGATTAATTAGGGCCGATTTCAAGTTTTCATAACAATCGGAAATCGGTATTTTTGGACACCGATTTGGCCGATTTAAAAAAAGATATGTTTATTTATTTATTTAATCTTTATTTAACTAGGCAAGTCAGTTAAGAACACATTCTTATTTTCAAAGACGGCCTAAGAATGGTGGGTTAACTGCCTCGTTCAGGGGCAGAACGACAGATTTTCACCTTGTCAGCTCGGGGGATTCAATCTTGCAACCTTACAGTTAACTAGTCTAACGTTCTAACCACCTGCCTCTAATTGCACTCCACGAGGAGTGAGGTAAGAGAGCCAAGGTAAGTTGCTAGCTAGCATTAAACTTATCTTATAAAAAACAATCAATCAATCTATCATAATCACTAGTTAACTACACATGGTTGATGATATTACTAGTTTATCTAGCGTTACCTGCGTTGCATATAATCGATGCGGTGCGTATCGTTGCTCAATGCTTTTCTTAAAATCAATACACAGAAGTATATATTTTTAAATCTGCATATTTAGCTAAAAGAAATCCAGGTTAGCAGGCAATATTAACCAGGTGAAATTGTGTTATTTCTCTTGCGTTCATTACAGGCAGAGTCAGGGTATATGCAACAGTTTGGGCTGCCTGGCTCATTACGAACTAATTTGCCAGAATGTTTTTGAGATGATAGTTTCCGGATTTGACCATATTAATGACTTAAGGCTCGTATTGCCGTGTGTTATTATGTTATAATTAAGTCTATGATTTGATAGAGCAGTCTGACTGAGCGGTGGTAGGCACCAGCAGGCTCGTAAGCATTCATTCAAACAGCACTTTTGTGCGTTTTGCCAGCAGCTCTTCGTTGTTCGTCAAGCATTGCGCTGTTTATGACTTCAAGCCTATCAACTCCTGAGATGAGGCTGGTGTAACCGAAGTGAAATGGCTAGCTAGTTAGGGGGGTGCGCGCTAATAGCGTTTCAAACATCACTCGCTCTGAGCCTTGGAGTAGTTGTTCCCCTTGCTCTGCATGGGTAACGCTGCTTCGAAGGTGGCTGTTGTCGTTGTGTTCCTGGTTCGAGCCCAGGTAGGAGCGAGGAGAGGTACGGAAGCTATACTGTTACACTGGCAATACTAAAGTGCCTATAAGAACATCCAAAGGCACATATTGCACTTTTACTTTCTTCTCCAACACTTTGTTTTTGCATTATTTAAACCAAATTGAACATGTTTCATTAATTATTTGAGGCTAAATTGATGTTGTATTATATTAAGTTAAAATAAGTATTAATTCAGTATTGTTGTAATTGTCAATATTACAAATACTTTTTTTTAAATCGCCGATTAATCGATATCGGCTTTTTTTTGGTCCTCCAATAATCGGTATCACCGTTGAAAAATCATAATCGGTCGACCTCTATACAGTACAGTACAGAGGGGTTGTCTAGACTGTTTTCACAGTATTACTTTGACCACCAGATGACAGAAAGAACAGTATATCAGTGGAGGGGAGGACAGTAACAGGAGACTCTATCAGCTGAACATAACAGGAGACTCTATCAGCTGGACAGTAACAGGAGACTCTATCAGCTGAACAGTAACAGGAGACTCTATCAGCTGAACATAACAGTATGTTAGTGGAGGGGAGGACAGTAACAGGAGACTCTATCAGCTGAACAGTAACAGGAGACTCTATCAGCTGAACATAACAGTATGTTAGTGGAGGGGAGGACAGTAACAGGAGACTCTATCAGCTGAACAGTAACAGGAGACTCTATCAGCTGAACATAACAGTATGTTAGTGGAGGGTAGGACAGTAACAGGAGACTCAACTGTGGTTTGTGACTACTATGATTTCCCATCGTAGCCAATTAAATTGCAGTTAATTGAAATGATTCCGTTACAGATTTTGAATCACTTAATCATTCCAAAACAAACTTGATATCAGTAAAAACACTATGACTAACTAATACTCTAGGCTGAACTTGACATCAGTAAAAACACTATGACTAGCTAATACTCTAGGCTGAACTTGACATCAGTAAAAACACTATGACTAACTAATACTCTAGGCTGAACTTGACATGTTACTTCTGTGAACGTTCATTATCCTCCTCCCTCTTTATGAGGTTGGGGAATAAGAAAATATCTGAAAGACTTGTGGGTTTTTGGTGACGGAATTACAAGGCAATGTTTCTTAAACTTACAGAAGGCAAATAATTTCTCCCAAACTAAATGTAAGTGCTGATATTAGTTGGCAGGGGTCTTTACTTCATCACCATTGTCAATTTATATATATATTTTTTAAATTGTTAGACTCCTTTTCCATCTGTTTAACAAGAAATGAAAGCCTAGGATGGAACATGGTTGAAAAATGCATATATGCCTTCATTTCTAAACAGTATAGACTCTTAGCTTTCATTTGACATCCGATTTGACATGCACCTATAAACTTCACATGTTGGTGCTGTCATGACGTGGCCCTTTCTGGGTGTAGACTGTGATTTTCCCCTCTCTCACTCTCTCCTACACCCAGGTTCTGTTATCTCAGGTCGTAATATCCTGGCGGAGACTATTTCCCCCTTTTCATGCAGAGAGAGACCAGAGAGTGAACAAAAGATTTCACGTGGCCGAACTCCTAAATCCCCAAAATGGGAGAATGAAACTATATGTCCACTTGTGAGAATGTGGGAAGGGTCCGTGGACACTTAAGGGACAGTTATGTTGAGTGTGTTTCATTTGGTGACCTCACGAAGGACAGGAAACACACAGAACTATATCTCTGAAGGTGTACATTTCTCAATGATGGTGTTTGCATCTAATTATTGTATAAAATGAATGAGTAAAGATGAAACTATTTCTGAAATGATGTAATGTGATGTTAACCTTTCATTTTGAGAGAATTGTATTCCCTTTAAAGTTTTACAAAGTCATTGGCCACGCCCCCTGTGAGCACAGACATGCTCTGGCGTCATGGAACCGCCTTTCCTACTGTTCCGAATAAAAGCCCCTCCTAAGAAAATACTCTTCAGACTAAGCAAACCCACAGAATGAGCTGTGATAGCGAATAGTTAAGATCACACGTACCTTGGTGTAAACTGAGGAGGCACAGGTTTGAGTACCAAACTTAGAAAACTATACAACATGGGAACATTGGCTACACGGCTGGAAATGGTTCAACTCTGAGACTATCGATCCCTACAGAATAAGAACAAATCTTAGATACTAATTACTAGTCTGCAGCTAGAAATGTAAACCTGGGACGAGAATAGCGACAACCTCCGAAACATCCATGATGAACATTTCCGAATGCCACTCTGACGTATCCATTCTAACCACGAAAGACTTCAGAGAAACAGAAAGAGAGAGACTCAGATGAACTCTCCAGCAGAACCGGATTCCAACAGAGAAGATCACAACGACACCTGGGCGTAAATATATATATTGATTGCAATTGTTACCGAGTGAGTGAGCGTTCATGTGCAAAGGATTAGCATTTCAATTGATATAATTATCCACTGTGTGTAGTGATCCCTTTAGCCTTTCCCACTAACTCAGTCAACACCCCCTTCCCACTAACTCAGTCAACACCCCCTTCCCACTAACTCAGTCAACACCCCCTTCCCACTAACTCAGTCAACACCCCCTTCCCACTAAGTCAGTCAACACCCCCTTCCCACTAACTCAGTCAACACCCCCTTCCCACTAACTCAGTCAACACCCCCTTCCCACTAACTCAGTCAACACCCCCTTCCCACTAACTCAGTCAACACCCCCTTCCCACTAACTCAGTCAACACCCCCTTCCCTTTGTCCACCAAGCCGTCATATCGGCTTAGCCCACTAGGGAACCTCCCCTATCTCGTTTGTTAGTAACCAATATCTACTGTTTGTTTATGCATTTCTGTGATTATTTAGTTAGTTGGTAAATAAATGATTGAGCCAATTGGTGTATGGATGATTTATAGTAAAGGCTGGATTCGTACAGATAACCAACAATTTACCACGTTTGGAATGAGACTAACGTGAGGTAAAGAATAATTAATTAATAAGAAGACTAATTGATCAGATATTAAAATATCTGAAGAGTTATATTCAAAAAATTATAACTTTGTAATCTGAAGATTTTCCATGGTGCCCCAACTTCCTAGTTAATTACATTTACATGATTAGTTTAATCACGTAATAATAATTACATACAATTGATTTGATAAAATAAGCCTTCACCTTAATGATGCCAGACACGACAGTGCTCATGGGTCCTTCACATGGAAATGCCCATATGAATCATATGTCCTTCTGCCTATTCAGCCTCAATCTCTCCAAGCCTCAAGCCTCTCCTCTCTCCAACAGGATGTCCTTTGTCTAGCCTTTTTCTTTCCTAATATGTCTTACTTAGTAGCAAGAATACTGAATACTGATACCTTTAAATTAATCAATTAGAATACTGAATATTGATACCTTTAAATTAATCAATAAGAATACTGAATACTGATACCTTTAAATGAATCAATAAGAATACTGAATACTGATACCTTTAAATTAATGAATAAGAATACTAACTACTGATACCTTTATAAATACATTATTTTATTTAACTAGGCAAGCCAGTTAAGAACAAATTCTTATTTACAATGACGGCCAAACACGGAGGACGCTGGGCCAATTGTGCACCGCCCTATGGGACTTCCAATCACGGCCGGTTGGGATACAGCCTGGATTCAAACCAGGGTGTTGGAAGTGACGCCTTGAGCACTGAGATGCAGTGCCTTAGACCGCTGTGACATTCAGGGGCCTTTACATTCATCAATAAGGTACTGAATACTGATATCTTTACATTAATCAATAAGCTACTGAATACAGATATCTTTAAATTAATCAATAAGGTCCTGAATACAGATATCTTTAAATTAATCAATAAGGTACTGAATACAGATATCTTTAAATTAATCAATAAGGTATTGAATACAGATATCTTTACATTAATCAATAAGGCTACTGAATACAGATATCTTTACATTAAGCTACAGAATACAGATATATTTACATTAATCAATAAGCTACAGAATACAGATATCTTTACATTAATCAATAAGGCTACTGAATACAGATATCTTTACATTAATCAATAAGGTATTGAATACAGATATCTTTACATTAATCAATAAGGCTACTGAATACAGATATCTTTACATTAATCAATAAGGCTACTGAATACAGATATCTTTACATTAATCAATAAGCTACTGAATACAGATATCTTTAAATTAATCAATAAGGTATTGAATACAGATATCTTTACATTAATCAATAAGGCTACTGAATACAGATATCTTTACATTAATCAATAAGGCTACTGAATACAGATATCTTTACATTAATCAATAAGCTACTGAATACAGATATCTTTACATTAATCAATAAGGTATTGAATACAGATATCTTTACATTAATCAATAAGGCTACTGAATACAGATATCTTTACATTAATCAATAAGGCTACTGAATACAGATATCTTTACATTAATCAATAAGCTACAGAATACAGATATCTTTACATTAATCAATAAGGCTACTGAATACAGATATCTTTACATTAATCAATAAGCTACAGAATACAGATATCTTTACATTAATCAATAAGGCTACTGAATACAGATATATTTACATTAATCAATAAGCTACAGAATACAGATATCTTTACATTAATCAATAAGGCTACTGAATACAGATATCTTTACATTAATCAATAAGGCTACTGAATACAGATATCTTTACATTAATCAATAAGGCTACTGAATACAGATATCTTTACATTAATCAATAAGCTACAGAATACAGATATCTTTACATTAATCAATAAGGCTACTGAATACAGATATCTTTACATTAATCAATAAGCTACAGAATACAGATATCTTTACATTAATCAATAAGGCTACTGAATACAGATATATTTACATTAATCAATAAGCTACAGAATACAGATATCTTTACATTAATCAATAAGGCTACTGAATACAGATATCTTTACATTAATCAATAAGGCTACTGAATACAGATATCTTTAAATTAATTAAATGTATTAATAAGTGAGATGCATAATTATTGGTGATTACTGTACAAATCGTTTAAATGAAAAGCTGCACAGTGAGATGATTTTCTATATTTTCCAGGCATCTCATAGTATTTTCTACAGTAGGCTATTACTTGGTAGAAAGCATAGTCTATTGAATAGCCTATAGATACATTTGAATAAATCAATAATTTTGATCCATAATTACCCCCTTATTGATAGTCACGCAGTCATATTAAGGTAGTTTATATGCAGAAACATAGCCTAATAGAAACGTGCGAAATTATCTACCCCACTTTAAACCGTTTTCCACAGTATTCTATTAAATACCCATTGGATGGGCACCTACAATACACTTTCAGCCTTTTCTCAATGGGAACGGGGGGAAATTCATTCTGCAGAACACAAGAGGATGATTTGACTGGGATTTTTTTTCTACTTTGAACTTGCTTGGGAGGGTTGTAGGAGTAGGGCTACATTACATTTTTTCTGTGATCTCTCAATCTGTATCATAGTTAGAAAACAGCTAGGGGAGAGTGACTACTCCAGGCAGCAAATTAAAGCGCACTGTCTATCTATAACGTTACAATTGAAGATAGGTCTTGCATTTTGTATAAGGCAGCTGTCCAGTTCCCCGAGAATCTAAATGAAGTGGCAGAGCTCATCTCGTCAGGCTCCGCTCAAGCCATCTGGTTGTCACCATGGAGAATTAGAAGACAGTTGACAGTTCACTTCTGTCGCCTCTTTTGGTGAGGCTACAACAATATTAAAAAGTAACATTTGTGTGACTGTGAAGTCCTTACCTTGTGCTGCTACGTGGTGGAAACACATCGCTGACATCAGAATCCAACAGGAGAGCCACTTCAGTCCCGCCGAACCGCCGAGCACCGTCCCTGTCGGCATCCCCGGTATCCCCGTCAAGTCAGCAGAGCGGGGTCGCCGTTTTGGTAACATGTTGCTTGGCAGCCACACACAGCCTCCGGTGAGAGCGAGCGAGTCGGTCCTGCCTCCTAGTCCAGCGACTCCTACTAGTCCTGTGTGGAAGAAGTCTATCGCTCACCGATGTGAATGAGTAAACCGGAGAGGAGAGCTGGTCCGTGAGCGAGGAGAGCGTGGGGCAGCAGGCGTGCCGTGCCTTGTGTTGCTTGTAGTGGTATAGAACTGGAGCCCCGTGGATAAATCCCGCATGAGCTTGCTAGGCGGAGTCAATTGAAACACTGTTTAATTCCAAATCTATGGAGGGTGTGTGAACATTGAAATCAAATCACTGTACTGAAAATTGGGAATTACAATTAAAAACCTACATTGGAAATAGGCGGGAGTTAAAAACCATCATCCGATGACCAGGTTATCACCACAATTAAATAGCACCTACATTTAGGCTTTAATGTGTTTGACAAATTATCAAAAACAAGTATTAAATAATTCCCTGACTGAATAGCCTTGCGCTATTTATGCTATCCCAAATTGCATTACACAATCTCCAAAAACATGGCCAACAAGTCGCCGAGGGAACAAAAAATGATAAGCCACGTTATGTTAAACCTGAATATCAAGTGATCGCCTATGTGTTTCCGATAGGCTACGTGCGTTTTTCTCAGTATTTAAACGGTTCATTTTGAAGTAATTTGATAGATATATGTAAACATTATAATAATGGGGAAGAGCTCATAACCTACAAAAATATGGGGCATCCTCTTCCCGTCTTCCTAGACGGATTGAACTCGATGAACACGCACAGTGAATTGATCAATTATGTCAAATCAAGTGGCTTTTGAGCAGAATAACCGCTACAATCTTCATTCAAGGCCGTTCTAGGCCTTCATATTTTATAGGTCTAGGCCTACGTCTACGTCCAATGGTTTATAATATATTGATTGTCCACTCGGCCACTCCAATTTATACAAGTTGTTATGTCCAAATTATGAGGTCCTCTCTGTGCGTTCAGTGCGCACAGTGCGGAAAGCGATGGAAGATGCAGTGCACTGTCGAATAGTGCCACCATGCGGCACGAAACGGCACGGCATCTATTGGTGTGTGTTGATTCATTGGTGGAACCAACCGTAGGTAGCATCTTTCCCGAAACTGGAATCAAAATTAAAATACGCTCCATTTAGAGTGTTCGGAGAGTGGAACATCAGCTATAGAAAAGACAAGACTTGGATAGAGACAGCGCCCACATGAAAAAATATTATAGTATACTATGGTACAAATGCTATAGTATTCACTGTAGTGTTTTTGCCGATTTTAAGGTAGTATAATTCACTGTATTGTTTTTGCGGAAAAACACTTCAGAAAATACTGTAGTATTTCCTGTAGTGTTTTTGTGGACATTAGAGTCGTATTATTTACTATAGTGTTTATATTTTATCATCTTTGATATAGCAATGGAGGGTTTCTCCTTGAGGAAACCTATCGGACAAAATACGCAAAGAGCTAATGTTCCATTACCTGTAGGTAGATAGGACTGGGCTCGGAACACACAGTTTAGAGCTTCTACTCTTTTCTATAAGCTGTAGGGAACACAATATATGGTCTAAACTTGGCATGTAGGTTTCTCACATGGCCCAAAATGGGATATGGGCAGGGTATATGCACATGAAGTACTGTAGTATAATATACTATAGCAATTACTGTAGTGTTTTTGCAGACATTACTGTAGTTTTTACTGTAGCGTTTTGGCAGACATTACTGTAGTTTTTACTGTAGCGTTTTGGCAGACATTACTGTAGTTTTTACTGTAGCGTTTTGGCAGACATTACTGTAGTTTTTACTGTAGCGTTTTGGCAGACATTACTGTAGTTTTTACTGTGTTTTTGCCTGTAGTGTTTACTATAGTAGTATACAGTATCATACAACAACATTCTATAGTAAATACTACACATTATCGAGGGATACTACAGTGTGTATTATAGTATTCTTCAGTATACTACAGTTTACTACATAATTCTATAGTAAGTCCTGTAGTCATCTATAGTAAACTGTAATATCTTTTCATGTGGTGTAAACAGAGCTCAGCAGGACTTGACTTTATTCTGGGACAGGCAACCACCATCAACCACAGGCAACCACCGTCAACCAGTCAACCACCATCAACCACAGGCAACCACCGTCAACCACCGTCAACCACAGTCAACCACCATCAACCACAGGCAACCACCA
Organism: Oncorhynchus clarkii lewisi; assembly: GCF_045791955.1. NCBI lineage: Eukaryota > Metazoa > Chordata > Actinopteri > Salmoniformes > Salmonidae > Oncorhynchus > Oncorhynchus clarkii. The sequence goes on from NC_092158.1 coordinate 89,045,073, forward strand.
TCAACCACCGTCAACCACAGTCAACCACCATCAACCACAGGCAACCACCGTCAACCACCGTCAACCACAGTCAACCACCATCAACCACAGGCAACCACCATCAACCACCGTCAACCACAGTCAACCACAGTCAACCACCGTCAACCACCATCAACCACCGTCTCAATCAGTTCACGTGACAGACGGGAATTTATAAACAAACCAGACATTACTAATCAATGGTCATCAGGTCCAATTTCCACTCTTACACAAGTTTGATGTAAATATTGATTTGAGGAAAATATAAACTCAGTGAGTTGTGTGGTCTGTGAATGTCAAAATGAATCAGCATGATTGCATCAGCATCGGAAATACAAGAAACTACCTCTCACAAAATGCTCATATCCTACCAGGAAATCACAGTTCAAAGCTCATGTGATCAGATGAGAGAAGCATATAAGGCTGAGTGGTGAGTTATCCTTTACTTCCTCCTTTATAACAGCAGGGAGATGCAATGTACTCTCCCTCCTCTTCTCTATCTCTCCTTCCTCCCCGTCTCTCTCCCTCCTCTTCTCTATCTCTCCTTCCTCCCCATCTCTCTCCCTCCTCTTCTCTATCACTCCTTTCTCCCCATCTCTCTCCCTCCTCTTCTCTATCTCTCCTTCCTCCCGATCTCTCTCCCTCCTCTTCTCTATCTCTCCTTCCTCCCCTCTCTCTCCCTTCTCTCCTCTATCTCTCCTTCCTCCCCATCTCTCACCATCCTCTATCTCTCCTTCCTCCCCATCTCTCACCATCCTCTATCTCTCCTTCCTCCCCATCTCTCTCTCCATCCTCTCCTCTATCTCGCTTCCTTTCCATCCTCTAGCTCTTCTTCCTCCCCATCTCTCTCCATCCTCACCTCTATCTCTCCTTCCTCCCCATCTCTCACCATCCTCTCATCTATCTCTCCTTCCTCTCCTCTATCTCACCTTCCTCCCCCATCTCTTTCCATCCTCTATCTCACCTTCCTCCCCATCTCTCTCCCTCCTCTTCTCTATCTCTCCTTCCTCCCCATCTCTCTCCCTCCTCTTCTTTATCTCTCCCTCCCCATCTCTCTCCATCCTCTCCTCTATCTCTCCTTCCACCCCATCTCTCACCATGCTCTATCTCTCCTTCCTCCCCAATCTCTCACCATCCTCTATCTCTCCTTCCTCCCCATCTCTTTCCATCCTCTCCTCTATCTCTCCTTCCTCCCCCATCTCTCTCCATCCTCTCCTCTATCTCTCCTTCCTCTCCATTTCTCTCCATCCTCTCCTCTATCTCTCCTTCCTCCCCATCTCTCACCATCCTCTATCTGTCCTTCCTCCCGTATCGCTCTCCATCCTCTCCTCTATCTCTCCTTCCTCCCCCATCTCTCTCCATCCTCTCTATCTCACCTTCCTCCCCATCTCTCTCAATCCTCTATATATCCTTCCTCCCATCTCTCTCCATCCTCTCCTCTATCTCTCCTCTATCTCTCCATCTTTCACTATCCTCTCCTCTGTCTCTCCTTCCTCCCCCATCTCTTCATCTCCCCTCATCCTCATATCCATCCTCTTCACAATCTCTCTCTCCTTCTCTCTCCATACTATCATGCTCCATGTCTCTCCATCTCTCTCCTTCTCTCTCCATACTATCCTGCTTCCTCTCCTTACTATCATGCTCCATCTCTCTCCATCTCTTTCCATCCTCTCTTCCTCTCTCTCCTTCCCTCTCCTTCTCTCTCATCTCTCTCCATGACTTACTATGTGCCTCTGAGATGTCCCCCTCCTTCCCACTCAACCCTCTACACAACCACACTCACACTCGCACACACATCCACCAAGATAGCAGTGATTGTCCACTGCATGTGAATGAGACTGGAGAGCAATCTGCCGGCCTAACAGCCTCATAATCAGCACAGCATTAGCAGGATGGTGTGTGTGTGTGAGTGTGCATGCGTGCGTGCCTGCGTGCGTGCGTTTGTGTGTGTGCATGTGTGTGTGTGCATGCATGCGCGTGTGAGTGTGTCCATGCGTGTGCATGCGTGTGCATGCGTGTGTGTGTGTGTGTGTGTGCATGCGTGTGTGTGTGTGTGTGTGTGCATGCGTGTGTGTGTCTGTGTGTGTGTGTGTGCGTGCGTGTGGGCGTGTGTGTGTGTGTGTGTGTGTGTGATCCAGCTGAGTCGAGCACGCAGGTCCACATTAGCAGACTGCTGGGAACAGGACTCAAGTATCAGCAGGTATACTGTTCTAACACACACACTCACACACACACACTCACACACACACATTCACACACACACACACACACACATTCACACACACACACTCTCACACACACACACTCATACACACTCACACATTCACACACACACACTCTCACACACACACACTCACACACACTCATACACACTCACACATTCACACACACACACACTCACTAACTAGGCTCACCTACTAGGTTCAGGACCAACTAGGTTCATCTAGCCACATAATAATCCACACAGGCACAAACGACCTGAGACAACAGGAAAGGGTGGCCACGGCACTGAAGGGAGTGCTTGATAAAGCTTTTTCTACTTTCCTCAACGCACAAGTGGATATCTCCACCCTGCTACCACGAAAAGACATCCACCCTGCTACCATACAGCGGGTAAACGCAGGTATTTCCCGTGACAAGTGGTTATCTCCACCCTGCTACCACAAAAAGACTTCCACCCTGCTACCATACAGCGGGTAAACGCAGGTATTTCCCGTGACTGTGCCTCAAAACCAGATGTTTTCCTGGCCCACCTTTCCACCCTGGCCCACCACTCCACCCTGGTCCACCACTCCACCCTGTCCCACCATTCCACCCTGTCCCACCACTCCACCACTCCACCCTATCCCACCACTCCACCCTGGTCCACCAATCCACCCTGGACCACCACTCCACCCTGACCCACCACTCCACCCTGTCCCACCACCCTGGCTCACCACTCCACCCTGGACTTGAAGAGCCTTTACGATCAGGTCCACCTATACAAGGCAGCAGTGCCCACCTTCGCCCGGACTCTAAAGGACATCACTCTCAAACGTATCCCCAACACTTCACACAGGAGCAACAGATCAATAGACACCCCGCCCAGACCGGCGAGACACTCTCCCAGACCAAACACCACGACCAACAACATTGGACACTTTATGGAACACAAAGCCTTCACTATCTCATCCTGGAATATCCAAGGCCTGAGGTCATCTGCCTTTGGCCTAAAGAGCAGGAACCTGGACTTCAAAGAAATCAGAAATACAGACATTTCATCCTACAAGAAACCTGGTATAGAGGAGACGGACTCACTGGTTGCCCTCTAGGTTACAGGTGTGAAACAGGGAAGGGACTCAGGGGTTATGGTAATTTGGTATAGCGCAGACCTAACTCACTCCATTAAATTAATCAAAACAGGAACATTTTACATTTGGCTAGAAATTCAAAAGGAAATGATCTCAACAGAGAAAAATGTCCTCCTGTGTGCTACCTATATCCCCCCACTAGAATCCCCATACTTGAAAAAAGACAGCTTCTCCATCCTAGAGGGGGAAATCAATCATTTCCAGGCCCAGGGACATGTACTAGTCTGTGGTGACCTAAATGCCAGAACTGGACAAGAACCTGACATCCTCAGCACACGGGGACAAACACCTATCTGGAGGTGACAGCATTCCCTCCCTCATATGCCCCCTTAGGCACAACTATGACAACATAACCAACCAAAACAGGTCACAACACCAGCAGCTCTGTCACACGCTGGGTATGTACATAGTCAATGGTAGGCTTCGAGGGGACTCCTATGGTAGGTACACATATAGCTCATCTCTTGGCAGTAGTACTGTAGATTACTTTATCACTGACCTCAACCCAGAGTCTCTCAGAGCGTTCACAGTCAGCCCACTGACACCCCTATCAGACCACAGCAAAATCACAGTCTACTTGAACAGAGCAATACTCAATCATGAGGCATCAAAGCCAAAGGATCTGAGTAACATTAAGAAATGCTATAGATGGAAGGAATGCAGTTTGGAAACCTACCAAAAAACAATTAGGCAACAACAAATTCAATCCCTTTTAGACAATTTCCTGGGTAAAACGTTCCACTGTAACAGTGAAGGTGTAAACTTGGCAGTAGAAAATCTTAACAGTATATTTGACCTCTCAGCTTCCCTATCAAATCTAAAAATCTCAAATAGTAAACTGAAGAAAATTAACAACAATGACAAATGGTTTAATGAAGAATTCAAAAATCTAAGAAAGAAATTGAGAAACCTGTCCAACCAAAAACATAGAGACCCGGAAAACCTGTGTCTACACCTTCACTATGGTGCATCACTAGAACAATACAGGAATACACTACGGAAAAAGAAGGAACAGCACGCCAGAAATCAGCTCAATGTAATTGAAGAATTCATAGACTCTAACCACTTCTGGAAAACATTAAACAAACACGAAGAATTATCTATCCAAAATGGAGATGTATGGGTAAATCACTTCTCCAATCTTTTTGGCTCTATAACAAAGAACAAACAGCAAAAATATATTTACATGATTAAATACAAATCTTAGAATCAACTATTAAAGACCCACTGGAATCTCCAATGACCCTGAATGACCTACAGGACAACATACAAACCCTCCAACCCAAAAAAGCCTGTGGGGTTGATGGTATCCTCAATGAAATGGTCAAATATGCAGACAACAAATTCCAATTGGCTGTACTTAAACTCTTTAATATCATCCTTAGCTCTGGCATCTTCCCTAATTTTTGGAACCAAAGACTGATCACCCCAATCCACAAAGTGGAGACAAATTTAACCCCAATAACAACTGTGGGATATAGAGCAACCTTGGTCAAATCCTCTGCATTATCATTAACAGCAGTCTCGCAAATTTCCTCAGTGAAAACAATGTACTGAGCAAATGTCAATTTAGGCTTTTTAACAAATGATTGTACGACAGACCACGTATTCACCCTGCACACCCTAATTGACAGACAAACAAACCAATACAAAGGCAAAGTATTCTCATGCTTTGTTGATTTCAAAAAAGCCGTTGACTCAATTTGGCATGAAGGTCTGCTATACAAATTGATTGTCACGGTCGCTGTCTTCAAACTCCCTGTCATAGATGAGCCAAGGCGCAGCGTGCATGTAGTTCCACATCTTTTATTGGAGTGAAACCTTCACAACAAAACAGGTAAACAGAAACCGACCGTAACGCAACGCAACGCAACCAAACACACACAGAAAATAAATAATTACCCACAACATTAGGTTGGAAAAAAGGCTGCCTAAGTAGGATTCCCAATCAGAGACAACGATAGACAGCTGCCTCTGATTGGGAACCACACTCGGCCAAAAACAAAGAAATAGAAAACATAGAATGCCCACCAAAATCACACCCTGACCTAACCAAATATAGAAATAAAACATTTCTCTAAGGTCAGGGCGTGACATTGATGGAAAGGGGTGTTGGGGGAAAACATATGACATTATAAAATCCATGTGCACAAACAACAAGTGTGCAGTTAAAATAGGCAAAAATCACACACATTTCTTCCCACATGGCCGTGGGGTGAGACAGGGATGCAGCTTAAGCCCCACCCTCTTCAACATACAGTGGGGCAAAAAAGTATTTAGTCAGCCACCAATTGTGCAAGTTCTCCCACTTAAAAAGATGAGAGAGGCCTGTCATTTTCATCATAGGTACACTTCAACTATGACAGACAAAATGAGAAAATAAAATCCAGAAAATCACATTGTAGGATTTTTAATGAATTTATTTGCAAATTATGGTGGAAAATAAGTATTTGGTCAATGGCAAAAAATACTTGAATCAGTTATAGAACCCATTGCCCTTTATGGTTGTGAGGTCTGGGGTCTGCTCACCAACCAAGAATTCACAAAATGGGGCAAACACCAAATGGAGACTCTGCATGCAGAATTCTGCAAAAACATCCTCCATGTACAACGTAGAACACCAAATAATGCATGCAGAGCAGAATTAGGCCGATACCCGCTAATTATCAAAATCCAGAAAAGAGACGTTAACCTTCTATAACAAAGCCATCATATATTGTTAGTCAGTTTCCATAAAACTATGCATTAAGATTAACGCAACAGTTACTTTTGAAATGCATTTTGAAATGGTAATACTTTGATGTTAAGTTGTGTCATTTTGAACAGGTGATTTTAGTTCAATGAACAAATGATCTTAGCTTTATGTGCATTGTATCCAAGCAGTTGGAAAAAGTGTTAAGAGTTTTGAAAAATTTGCACTTTGATCATTGGTTGTGAGTTTTGTGTCTAGAGTTTTTTTTAAATGACATCAAGGTTCCGAAATGAGTCCCAAAGTGATTGTAAAAAAAAATGTAAATGTCTTTTAGGTCAAACTAAGGCTGTGTTTGTACATGGCTTCAAATAGTGTTTGTTTTTCTTCCTTCAAACACTTTATCTGTGCTTGATTGAAGTTGCCTGGTGCAATTTAACCATTGGAATAGTCCTAAAAGTACTGCCAACCCCTCCCATCTGGCACCCCAGGCAGGGCTTCACAAAACGCTCACAGTATTTGAAAGAAAACAAATGCTATTTGAATCCAGGTCTGTTTCATACACAGTAGGCCCGTCTCTGTACACTGAAGTTTAGGGACACTAAGTAGCCTAAGTGATGACATAATGGTTTCTGCTATTCATTGGGCACCTGTGGTATAAACAGCTGAACAAGCCTGGCCATAGAATCTGTTTAATCACGTAAACAACCACAAACCATTTATTGATTAAATACCCTCCTTGCTCTGGGCACAGGGTTTCTGTGGTACTCTGTGGCTAGTGACCATGCTGCTTCTGTGGTACTGTGTGTGTGTGTGTGTGTGTGTGTGTGTGTGTGTGTGTGTGTGTGTGTGTGTGTGTGTGTGTGTGTGTGTGTGTTCATATTTAGCTGAAGAGGGTGCATCATCCACTGGCTTTTAGCAGGAAATGTAACAACAACATTAGTCCTCATAACATCTGCAGACATCACGTTACCAAAGCACGCACACACACACACACACAGACACACACACACACACACACACACACACACACACACACACACACACACACACACACACACACACACACACACACACACACACACACACACCCTAACCCCTAACCCTAACCTTAACCCACAAACCTGACCCTAACACTAGCTCCTAACCCTAACACTAGCTCCTAACCCTAATCCCAATTCTAACCCTAATATTTATTCTAACCTTAACCCACAAACCTAACCCTAACACTAGCTCCTAACCCTAACACTAGCTCCTAACCCTAACCTTAACCTTAACCCACAAACCTAACCTAACACTAGCTCCTAACCCTAACCTTAACCCACAAACCTAACCTAACACTTGCTCCTAACCCTAACCTTAACCTTAACCCACAAACCTAACCCTAACACTAGCTCCTAACCCTAACCTTAACCCACAAACCTAACCCTAACACTAGCTCCTAACCCTAACACTAGCTCCTAACCCTAACCTTAACCTTAACCCACAAACCTAACCTAACACTAGCTCCTAACCCTAACCTTAACCCACAAACCTAACCTAACACTAGCTCCTAACCCTAACCTTAACCTTAACCCACAAACCTAACCTAACACTAGCTCCTAACCCTAACCTTAACCCACAAACCTAACCTAACACTAGCTCCTAACCCTAACCTTAACCTTAACCCACAAACCTAACCCTAACACTAGCTCCTAACTCTAACCTTAACCTTAACCCACAAACCTAACCCTAACACTAGCTCCTAACCCTAACCTTAACCTTAACCCACAAACCTAACCCTAACACTAGCTCCTAACCCTAACCTTAACCTTAACCCACAAACCTAACCCTAACACCAGCTCCTAACCCTAACACTAGCTCCTAACCCTAATCCCAATTCGAACCCTAATATTTATTCTAACCTTAACCCTAGAAATAGCATTGGATCTTGTGGGGACTAACAAAATGTCCCCAGTTGGTCAACATTTTTGTTGGTTTACTACTCTGGTAGAGACTTCTGGTCCCCACAAGTATAGTTAAACACTGACCTCAAATTGACAGACATGATGATGTCTTCTAAGTCTCTGATTTCTCTTCCCTGGTGACACACACACACACACACACACACACACACACACACACACACACACACACACACACACACACACACACACACACACACAAACACACAGTCCTAAACTGGAGACACTTGTAAAGCCCAGTAGCAAATTGAAACATGAAAAATATGACCGAAAAAGTTATAAAACACCTTCAGTCCCTTTAGAGAGAACTACGCATTACCCAGGATGCCTCCTAAATAGCACCCTGTTCCCTAGATAATGTTTGAACAGAGCCCTTTAGAGATTTGGCCAATAGTCCACTATATAGGGAACAGGGGGCCATTTGGGATGCATCCTGTATCATGTATCCCCACGAGTCTCCGTTGTCCAGGTATAATACTGTTCAAATGAACATTCAGCCTATCAGACTTCACCATAGCAACTGACTGAGGAGATGTAAAAATGTTTGCAAAAAGAAGTAGAACCTCTTGTGCGTAACATAGATCATCTTGGATTTAGATTTTCTATTAATGGTATCCTGAATGAATCAGTCATCTGGATCCTGGTTGCATCCCAAATGGACCCCTATTACCTCTGTAGTGTACTACAGGACCCTGGTCAAAAGTAGTGCACTATATAGGGAATGAGTGTATTTTTACTTCTGTGAAGTTGAGGACTCATATCGTTGTGTTTACACAGAAAAGGCCAAATAGAAAAAATTTACTTAATTAATACCAAAAAGTAAATATGAACTTAACACTTGATGAATGTCAGAGTAGCAGCTCACTCACACACACACACACACACACACACACACACACACACACACACACACACACACACACACACACACACACACACACACACACACACACACACACACACACACACACACACACAGACAGATAAAACCAACACGAGGGATGACAAATATCAGGAGGTAATACTCCAGTTTTTTAAAATCTCTTTCGTACTATCTTCACACGGGTGTGGTGCATTTTAAAAACTCCTAACTGATAAGACCTGTTACACAGTCAGTCTTACATTCGAAACCTGTCATTGTGCATCCATTTTGTTTGTAGAGATCTTTCAACACACAACCGTTGATCCAAAATGTAATTTAACTGAAATACAGTGCAATGAGTAACATTGGTTAAATCACCAAAACACAATCTCATGATGTCTTCTCAATGTAGAGATTTTAACAACCAGTTCATCCAATAGCAGCAACATGGAAGATACACGTTTCAAAATGGACCTGATGAATGTAGTATGTTACAGTACATGACAGTATATTACCCTGTTTACCCTCTTTAGTGTCCTACGTTTTCATAACTGTGACCTTAATTGCCTACCGTCTGTAAGCTGTTAGTGTTTTAACGACCGTTCCACAGGTGCATGTTCATTAATTGTTTATGGTTCATTGAACAAGCATGGGAAACAGTGTTTAAACCCTTTACAATGAAGATCTGTGAAGTTATTTCGATTTTTACGAATTATCTTAGAAAGACAGGGTTTTGAAAAAGGCATTTCTTTTTTTGCTGATTTTCGATAGATAGATAGATGAGATGATGGTAGCTGAAGGATGGGATTCAGAGATAGATGAGAGGGGTTGATGGTAGCTGAAGGATGGGATTCAGAGATAGTTGAGAGGGGTTGCTGGTAGCTGAAGGATGGGATTCAGAGATAGTTGAGAGGGGTTGCTGGTAGCTGAAGGATGGGATTCAGAGATAGTTGAGAGGGGTTGATGGTAGCTGAAGGGTGAGATTCAGAGATATATGAGAGGGGTTGATGGTAGCTGAAGGGTGGGATTCAGAGATAGATGAGATGGGTTGCTGGTAGCTGAAGGATGGGATTCAGAGATAGATGAGAGGGGTTGATGGTAGCTGAAGGATGGGATTCAGAGATAGATGAGATGGGTTGAGGGTAGCTGAAGGATGGGATTCAGAGATAGATGAGATGGGTTGAGGGTAGCTGAAGGATGGGATTGAGAGATAGATGAGATGGGTTGAGGGTAGCTGAAGGATGGGATTCAGAGATAGATGAGAGGGGTTGATGGTAGCTGAAGGATGGGATTCAGAGATAGTTGAGAGGGGTTGATGGTAGCTGAAGGGTGGGATTCAGAGATAGATGAGAGGGGTTGCTGGTAGCTGAAGAATGGGATACAAAGATAGATGAGAGGGGTTGCTGGTAGCTGAAGGGTGGGATTCAGAGATAGATGAGAGGGGTTGCTGGTAGCTGAAGGATGGGATTTAGAGATAGATGAGAGGGGTTGCTGGTAGCTGAAGGATGGGATACAGAGATAGATGAGAGGGGTTGTTGGTAGCTGAAGGATGGGATTCAGAGATAGATGAGATGGGTTGAGGGTAGCTGAAGGATGGGATTATGGGATTGAGAGATAGATGAGAGGGGTTGATGGTAGCTGAAGGATGGGATTCAGAGATAGATGAGATGGGTTGATGGGAGCTGAAGGATGGGATTCAGAGATAGATGAGAGGGGTTGATGGTAGCTGAAGGATGGGATTCAGAGATAGATGAGAGGGGTTGATGGTAGCTGAAGGATGGGATTCAGAGATAGATGAGAGGGGTTGCTGGTAGCTGAAGGATGGGATTCAGAGATAGATGAGAGGGGTTGTTGGTAGCTGAAGGATGGGATACAGAGATAGATGAGAGGGGTTGCTGGTAGCTGAAGGGTGGGATTCAGAGATAGATGAGAGGGGTTGTTGGTAGCTGAAGGATGGGATTAAAAACAAACAAAAGATAGCTTTTGTAAAATACATTGTGTCTGTACATTTATATAGTATAGTATCAGCTGGAAGTAGAAGCCTAAGTGTTGTTGTCCATTAGTTGACTCCAATTAGGGGAGGGATGTTAGGGTTAGGGGAATATAATAAAGGGATATATATACAGTATATATTTATATGTGGGGGATTGGAAATGATGCAGACAATTACATGGATGTAATCTACAATCTATCTGCACTATTGAAGCTGGTCTACCCCTTAAACAATGTAAAAATGAATACAATTAAATTAAAACTTTGTGAAAATGTACCCCATACTTGCACCAAAGCGATAAAAAAACAGTATGTATTACTATTCCTTGTTGGATTCCCTTCTCAAAGCAAATAACACTATTAATAACACTATCTCCTGACCCCTCCCTTCTCAGCCTCCAGTATTTATGCTGCAGTAGTTTATGTGTCGGGGGGAAAGGGTCAGTTTGTTATATCTGGAGTACTTCTCCTGTCTTAACCGGTGTCCTGTGTGAATTTAAGTGTGCTTTCTCTAATTCTCTCTTTCTCTCTTTCTTTCTCTCTCTCAGAGGACCTGAGCCCTAGGACCATGCCCCAGGACTACCTGACATGATGACTCCTTGCTGTCCCCAGTCCACCTGGCCGTGCTGCTGCTCCAGTTTCAACTGTTCTGCCTTATTATTATTATTCGACCATGCTGGTCATTTTTTAACATCTTGGCCATGTTCTGTTATAATCTCCACCCGGCACAGCCAGAAGAGGACTGGCCACCCCACATAGCCTGGTTCCTCTCTACGTTTCTTCCTAGGTTTTGGCCTTTCTAGGGAGTTTTTCCTAGCCACCGTGCTTCTACACCTGCATTGCTTGCTGTTTGGGGTTTTAGGCTGGGTTTCTGTACAGCACTTTGAGATATCAGCTGATGTACGAAGGGCTATATAAATAAATTGGATTTGATTTGATATTTATCAGAAAATAACATGTTTCCTTTTCATTATGAGTAGATCCATCCTCTCTCCTCTGTTCTGGGACAACTGGGATAAGCTGTATTTGTCACACAGCCAGGGGTGGTGGGTGCTGAGTCAAGCGCCGAGAGCAGAGGAAAATGGGGGAAACCCAACTTTATTGCGGTATCCACAATTAACGGCAAAAACAACAGGCGAAGACAAAAGTGTCCAACCCAAAACTGGGCACAAACAGACAGGGAACACAACATGCAACCAACCTAGACTAACAGAAAACAAGCCTGCACAAAAGCAGGTGGGCCTAACAGGCTTAAATAGTCCTGAACCAAAACTCAAATAAGAAACAGGTGCAACCAATAAGACATAACAAACAGAAAAGGGTATCGGTGGCAGCTAGTGGACCGGCGACGACGACCACCGAATGCCGCCCGAACAGGCAGGGAAGCCACCTTCGGTGGAAGTCGTGACAGTACCCCCCCAGCGCGCCGCCACCAGCCTCAAGGGTGACCCGGAGGGCGAGGCACAGGGCGATCCGGATGGAGGCGTTGGAACTCCATCAGTAGTGATGGATCCAAGATGTCCTCCACCGGTACACAGCACCTCTCCTCCGGACCGTACCCCTCCCAGTCCACGAGGTACTGTAGGCCCCTCCCCCAGCGTCTAGAATGGAACGTACAGTGTACCCCTCGATGTCCAGAGGAGCGCAGGGACCTCCGGCACCTCACCTTCCTGCAGGGGACCAGCCATCACCGGCCTGAGGAGATACACATGAAACCAGGTGTTAATACGATAGTAAGAAGGAAGCTGTAACCTATAACACACCTCGTTTATCATCCTCAGGACTTTAAATGGCCCCACACACTGCGGCCCCAGCTTCCGGCAGGGCAGGCGGAGGGGCAGGTTTTGGGTCGAGAGCCAGACCCTGTCCCCCGGTGCGAACACAGGGGCCTCACTGCGGTGATGGTCAGCGCTCCTCTTCTGCCATCCACCAGCTTGTTTAAGTGATTCCTGGACGGCTCTCCAGGTCTCCTTTGAGCCCTGCCCCCATTCCTCTATCGCAGGAGCTTCGGTCTGGCTCTGATGCCATGGGGCCAGGACCGGCTGGTAGCCCAATACGCACTGGAAAGGTGACATTTTAGTGTAGGAGTGAATTCTGAGCCACCTCCGCGTACCTCGCCCATTCACCTGGCCGGTCCTGGCAATAGGACCGCAGAAACCTACCCACATCCTGGTTCACTCTCTCCACCTGTCCATGACTATCGGGGTGAAAATCCAAGGTCAGGCTGATCAAGACCCCCAGACGCTCCATAAACGCCCTCCAAACTCTGGACGTGAATTGGGGATCCCGATCAGAAACAATGTCCTCAGGAACCCCGTAGTGCCGGAAGACGTGGGTAAACTGGGCCTCCGCAGTCTGTAGGGCCGTAGGGAGACTGGGCAACGGGTTGAGAGGGCAGGACTTAGAAAACCGATCCACAACGACCGGGATTGTGGTGTTCCCCTGAGACGGGGGAAGGTCGGTGAGAAAATCCACCGACAAATTCGACCACAGCCATTGTGGAACCGGGAGGGGCTGTAACTTCCCTCTAGGCAGGTGTCTAGGAACTCTGCTCTGATCGCACATCGAGCAGGAGGAGACATAAAACCTCATGTCCTTGGTCAAAGTGGGCCACCAGTACTTCCCCCTAAGACCCTGCACTGTCCTCTCAATACCAGGATGACCCGAAGAGGGTAGCGTATGGGCCCATCGAATCAAACAATCACGAACAATAAGCGGCACGTACTGAACACCCGCTGGACACTGAGGAGGTGCAGGTTCCAACTGTAACGCCCGCTCGATTTCCGCGTCCACCTCCCATACCACCGGTGCTACTAGACATGAAGCTGGAAGGATGGGAGTAGGATCGATGGACCGCTCCTCGGTGTCATAGAGACGGGACAGCGCGTCGGCCTTAGTGTTAAGGGAGCCTGGCCTATAGGAGATTGTGAACTGAAATCTGGTAAAAAAAAACATGGCCCACCTGGCCTGACGCGGATTCAATCTCCTCGCTGTCCTGATATACTCCAGATTATGATGGTCAGTCCAGATGAGGAAAGGGTGCTTGGCCCCCTCAAGCCAATGTCTCCACACCTTCAGAACTTTTACCACATCTAACAACTCCCGGTCCCCCACGTCATAGTTCCGCTCTGCCGGACCGAGCTTCCTCGAAAAGAAACCCGAGCGCTGTGACAGCACGGCTCCAACCCCAGCCTCGGACGCGTCCACCTCCACTAGGAACGCCAAAGAGGGGTCCGGATGAGCCAGCATGGGAGCGTCGGTGAACAGCTCCTTCAGACGACTGAAGGCTCTGCCCGCCTCCGCTGACCACCGCCGGCTCCCCGCTGAGGTAATGGGAGCAGCCACCTGACCAAAACCCCGGATAAACCTCCGGTAGTAATTGGCAAACCCTAAAAACCGCTGCACCTCCTTTACCGTGGTCGGAGTCGGCCAATTACGCACGGCTGTAACGCGGTCACACTCCATCACCACTCCAGAGGTGGAAATGCACTAACCTAGGAAGGAAACGGCTTGTTTGGAGAACACATTATTCCTGTAATAACATACTGGATATCATATTAGAGTAATGTTAACATTATATTACAATAAGGATATACATGATATTACATTAGAATAATGTATACGTGATATGCATAATTACACTCAAAACAATGCTGGGTTGTTTGGTTGACCCAACTGCTGGGTTTCAGGCGTTGGGTCACTTAGTTGGGATGTATTCTATAAAAAGAGCAAAGTTGGGTTGTTTATGCTGTGTTATTGATAAATGACCCAGCAGGTCAGATCAGAAGACTGGAGACGTAGGGGCGTGGCTTTAACATAGTTGTTTTTAGCCACCCGTGAGAGTAAATGTCATTTATATTTTCTGTTGTATAGTTATCACATGTTAAGGTTGAACATTGATATTTTTTGTAGCTTCAATGAGGCTTACAGATGTGTATGAGTTCCCTAAAAACCTATGAAATCCAATTGTTGAAATAACAACCACCTTATTGTAATGTGTCATGAAAAATCGTAATATTCTAGAATAATATGTAAAATGCTTATGTGTCATGCCCTGACCGCAAAGAGCCTTTTAATTCTCTATGCTGGTTAGGTTGGGGTGTGACTAGGGTGGGTAATCTAGGTTGTTTTATTTCTATGTTGGCCTGGTATGGTTCCCAATCAGAGGCAGCTGTTTAGCGTTGTCTCTGATTGGGGGATCATATTTAGGCAGCCATTTCCCCACAGTGTTTTGTGGGATCTTGTTTTTGTGTTGTTGCCTGTGAGCACTCCAGAACGTCACGTTTCGTTTATTCTTTATGGTTTTCTGTGCGGTTCACTTCAATAAAAATATCAAACCGATTTCACGCTGCGCTTTGGTCCGAGTGCTATTACGACGATCGTGACAATGCTAAACTTTTAAAGGAACATTTAAACATGCAGTATGTTAACATGATGACGGTGGCCAATAAGATCTATCTGAAAGCCACACATCTAATAAGCCACACCTCCTGAAAATAACCTAAGGATTGCATTCAAAAAGACCCAGCTACGAGGTCAAACCAACATTAGAGTAAAAAACACCCAACTGATGGTTAAGTTAGCCCATGTTTGGGTAAGGCCAACAACCCAACACGCATTCACTCAATCCAACTGGCTGGGTCAAAACAACCCTGTGTATGTTCTGTCCAATATTTACCCAGTGCTGTGTTACCAAAGAACGCAAATTGGATTGTTTTTAAGCCAGCATTTTTTTGGGAGTTTACTGTATCACCCAGAGAGATAATTATCTGCACAAGTCAATAACATTAGCTTGACATTAGCATAATTCATCTTTAATCCTATTATTGTGATGTAAATAACATTAAACAGGCAATCCTCCACTGCAGGAACTGTGCCTGAGGAAAGTCTGATATAGGCAAGGGATGCTCCAAACTTCTGATGCCAAAAGCGATTAATTAACGAAGCAGGTCTTTAAGCAGAGCTATTGTCCTACAGTAGTCCCCCTACCTGAGAGATGCAGCCGAGTTGCTATGGTAACGGAGTCAGGTTCTATTCTTGTTGCAGGTTCTTTGTTTGTTTGTCTCTTTCTCATCCCTGTACTCACATTCATGTATAAACACACACAAACGGGCACGCAAATGGCTTCGCACACATACACACACACACACACACACACACATATACGTTATTATGTTTCAAGTGTTGACTGAATGAAAATTAAACACACGTTTTTTCCCCATAGTATGCTAGCTACAATGGTAACATCAACCTAGCCTAGCCTAGCTTGCTCTGCAGTACAAGCTAGCTTGACTTGCTTTAAAGTTAGAGAAACAAGTTGAGGAAAAAGTAACTAATGAAAACATGTCTTAAATCACCTAAAACAATATATTTTTCCTGTCTTTAATGAAAAGGTCATATTTTGCAATCTCCCAAAATAATGGGATCTCTTATGAGAGACAGCCACTCCTCCATCTTGCCTTGCAAACACTACACCTGTCCTGTCAGTAGCGGGGCAAGACTAGGTGAAGATGACGTACGGAGTAATGAAATACATCACGATGTAAACTGGGCAGAAGAATATCAGGATCCCATCAATGTACTATCTAGTCTTTCCTGTTATCTCCCACCAAATCAAATCAAATGTATTTATATAGCCCTTCGTACATCAGCTGATATCTCAAAGTGCTGTACAGAAACCCAGCCTAAAACCCCAAACAGCAAGCAATGCAGGTGTAGAAGCACGGTGGCTAGGAAAAACTCCCCAGAAAGGCCAAAACCTAGGAAGAAACCTAGAGAGGAACCAGGCTATGTGGGGTGGCCAGTCCTCTTCTGGCTGTGCCGGGTGGAGATTATAACAGAACATGGCCAAGATGTTCAAATGTTCATAAATGACCAGCATGGTCGAATAATAATAAGGCAGAACAGTTGAAACTGGAGCAGCAGCACGGTCAGGTGGACTGGGGACAGCAAGGAGTCATCATGTCAGGTGTACTATCAATGTACTATCTAGTCTTTCCTGTTATCTCCCATCAATGTACTATCTAGTCTTTCCTGTTATCTCCCAACAATGTACTATCTAGTCTTTCCTGTTATCTCCCATCAATGTACTATCTAGTCTTTCCTGTTATCTCCCAACAATGTCCTATCTTTCCTGTTATCTCCCATCAATGTACTATCTAGTCTTTCCTGTTATCTCCCATCAATGTACTATCTAGTCTTTCCTGTTATCTCCCATCAATGTACTATCTTTCCTGTTATCTCCCATCAATGTACTATCTTTCCTGTTATCTCCCATCAATGTACTATCTTTCCTGTTATCTCCCATCAATGTACTATCTTTCCTGTTATCTCCCATCAATGTACTATCTTTCCTGTTATCTCCCATCAATGTACTATCTAGTCTTTCCTGTTTTCTAAGCTGGATGATATTTGCATCCTCAGAGAGTCCTTTGCCGTAACTAGAATGGTCTCTATCAGGGCACAGTGGTAACTAGAATGGTTTCTATCAGGGCACAGTGGTAACTAGAATGGTTTCTATCAGGGCACAGTGGTAACTAGAATGGTCTCTATCAGGGCACAGTGGTAACTAGAATGGTCTCTATCAGGCTACACTGGTAACTAGAATGGTTTCTATCAGGGCACAGTGGTAACTAGAATGGTTTCTATCAGGGCACACTGGTAACTAGAATGGTCTCTATCAGGCTACACTGGTAACTAGAATGGTTTCTATCAGGGCACACTGGTAACTAGAATGGTTTCTATCAGGCTACACTGGTAACTAGAATGGTTTCAATCAGGGCACACTGGTAACTAGAATGGTCTCTATCAGGCTACACTGGTAACTAGAATGGTTTCTATCAGGGCACAGTGGTAACTAGAATGGTTTCTATCAGGGCACAGTGGTAACTAGAATGGTCTCTATCAGGGCACAGTGGTAACTAGAATGGTCTCTATCAGGCTACACTGGTAACTAGAATGGTCTCTATCAGGGCACACTGGTAACTAGAATGGTTTCTATCAGGGCACAGTGGTAACTAGAATGGTCTCTATCAGGGCACACTGGTAACTAGAATGGTCTCTATCAGGGCACAGTGGTAACTAGAATGGTCTCAATCAGGGCACAGTGGTAACTAGAATGGTCTCTATCAGGCTACACTGGTAACTAGAATGGTTTCTATCAGGGCACACTGGTAACTAGAATGGTTTCTATCAGGGCACAGTGGTAACTAGAATGGTTTCTATCAGGGCACAGTGGTAACTAGAATGGTTTCTATCAGGGTACACTGGTAACTAGAATGGTTTCTATCAGGGCACACTGGTAACTAGAATGGTCTCTATCAGGGCACACTGGTAACTAGAATGGTCTCTATCAGGCTACACTGGTAACTAGAATGGTTTCTATCAGGCTACACTGGTAACTAGAATGGTCTCTATCAGGGCACAGTGGTAACTAGAATGGTCTCTATCAGGGCACACTGGTAACTAGAATGATCTCTATCAGGGCACACTGGTAACTAGAATGGTCTCTATCAGGCTACACTGGTAACTAGAATGGTCTCTATCAGGGCACAGTGGTAACTAGAATGGTCTCTATCAGGCTACACTGGTAACTAGAATGGTCTCTATCAGGGCACAGTGGTAACTAGAATGGTCTCTATCAGGGCACACTGGTAACTAGAATGGTCTCTATCAGGGCACAGTGGTAACTAGAAGGGTTTCTATCAGGGCACAGTGGTAACTAGAATGGTCTCTATCAGGCTACACTGGTAACTAGAATGGTTTCTATCAGGGCACAGTGGTAACTAGAATGGTTTCTATCAGGGCACAGTGGTAACTAGAATGGTCTCTATCAGGGCACAGTGGTAACTAGAATGGTCTCTATCAGGCTACACTGGTAACTAGAATGGTCTCTATCAGGGCACACTGGTAACTAGAATGGTTTCTATCAGGGCACAGTGGTAACTAGAATGGTCTCTATCAGGGCACAGTGGTAACTAGAATGGTCTCTATCAGGCTACACTGGTAACTAGAATGGTTTCTATCAGGGCACACTGGTAACTAGAATGGTTTCTATCAGGGCACAGTGGTAACTAGAATGGTTTCTATCAGGGCACAGTGGTAACTAGAATGGTTTCTATCAGGGTACACTGGTAACTAGAATGGTTTCTATCAGGGCACACTGGTAACTAGAATGGTCTCTATCAGGGCACACTGGTAACTAAAATGGTCTCTATCAGGCTACACTGGTAACTAGAATGGTTTCTATCAGGCTACACTGGTAACTAGAATGGTCTCTATCAGGGCACAGTGGTAACTAGAATGGTCTCTATCAGGGCACACTGGTAACTAGAATGGTCTCTATCAGGGCACACTGGTAACTAGAATGGTCTCTATCAGGCTACACTGGTAACTAGAATGGTCTCTATCAAGGCACAGTGGTAACTAGAATGGTCTCTATCAGGCTACACTGGTAACTAGAATGGTCTCTATCAGGGCACAGTGGTAACTAGAATGGTCTCTATCAGGGCACACTGGTAACTAGAATGGTCTCTATCAGGGCACACTGGTAACTAGAATGGTCTCTATCAGGGCACACTGGTAACTAGAATGGTCTCTATCAGGCTACACTGGTAACTAGAATGGTCTCTATCAAGGCACAGTGGTAACTAGAATGGTCTCTATCAGGCTACACTGGTAACTAGAATGGTCTCTATCAGGGCACAGTGGTAACTAGAATGGTCTCTATCAGGGCACACTGGTAACTAGAATGGTCTCTATCAGGGCACAGTGGTAACTAGAAGGGTTTCTATCAGGGCACAGTGGTAACTAGAATGGTCTCTATCAGGCTACACTGGTAACTAGAATGGTTTCTATCAGGCTACACTGGTAACTAGAATGGTTTCTATCAGGGCACAGTGGTAACTAGAATGGTCTCTATCAGGCTACACTGGTAACTAGAATGGTCTCTATCAGGGCACAGTGGTAACTAGAATGGTCTCTATCAGGGCACACTG
>NC_092158.1:89069943-89122443 GCF_045791955.1 Oncorhynchus clarkii lewisi
GTCAGAACTCTATGGTTAGTCTAGTGATGATGATGATAAACGGTTTAATAACAGCTGGGTCAGAACTCTATGGTTAGTCTAGTGATGATGATGATGATGGTTTAATAACAGCTGGGTCAGAACTCTATGGTTAGTCTAGTGATGATGATGATGATGGTTTAATAACAGCTGGGTCAGAACTCTATGGTTAGTCTAGTGATGATGATGATGGTTTAATAACAGCTGGGTCAGAACTCTATGGTTAGTCTAGTGATGATGATGATGGTTTAATAACAGCTGGGTCAGAACTCTATGGTTAGTCTAGTGATGATGATGATGATGGTTTAATAACAGCTGGGTCAGAACTCTATGGTTAGTCTAGTGATGATGATGATGATGGTTTAATAACAGCTGGGTCAGAACTCTATGGTTAGTCTAGTGATGATGATGATGATGGTTTAATAACAGCTGGGTCAGAACTCTATGGTTAGTCTAGTGATGATGATGATGATGGTTTAATAACAGCTGGGTCAGAACTCTATGGTTAGTCTAGTGATGGTGATGATGGTTTAATAACAGCTGGGTCAGAACTCTATGGTTAGTCTAGTGATGATGATGATGATAAACGGTTTAATAACAGCTGGGTCAGACCTCTATGGTTAGTCTAGTGATGATGATGATGGTTTAATAACAGCTGGGTCAGAACTCTATGGTTAGTCTAGTGATGGTGATAAACATGATTTAATCAGATGAGAAGGAGAATAGTCAGAATGCTTCATGTCTATTCTAATACAGTCTCATCATTTTAATGTTTGGTTCCGTCACAACAAGCTAATTAATAATCTACAATGAGATTCTACTCTATTGCATTCTGCTTCTCTATTGGTCTCTTCATTCTCCCTGTGTTCGAACCAGTTCTGTCATGGTACCTCTGCTCTGTTCTACATCTCTGTATTCTCTAGGCATGAGATCTTGTTGCACGTCTTACTCCGTTGTACATCAGGCCTCTGTATTTCCTCCTCCCCGTTCAGACTGTCACAGTGTGTCAACACATTTTCACACAGCGTCACACAGTGTCCAGAGACACAGGGGAGATTATAGAGATCTAGACGCAGGAGGTCTCTGCCATTTCATACTAGCTTTTCAATGAGAAAATCCTCCCTGTTGCGTGCACAACAGTAGCCTCATGAATATATCTCCCCCTGTACTCTCTATCTCCTCCTTCCTAGTACCAGTTATATATAGCTCCTACCCTCTCGATCTCCAGCACTAGCTATATAACCCCTACCCTCTCTATATCTCCTACCTTCTCTGTCTCCAGTACTAGGTATATATAGCTCCTACCCGCTCTCTCCTACCCTCTCTCTATATATCTCCTACCCTCTCTATATATCTCCTACCCTCTCTATATATCTCCTACCCTCTCTATACATCTCCTACCCTCTCTATATATCTCCTACCCTCTCTATCTCCAGTACTAGATATATATATGACCCTCTCCATCTCCTCTTCACCAGTAGCCTGCTAGCTATGTATATTTATCTATCCATTCCTTCCCTAGCAGTTCTAGTTAAACCTCAGCATGCTTGCTCAACTCCCTGGTGAACAACAACACCAAGGCAATTGAGACATGTTGACAACAAGATTAAACCAAAACAAGAACAAAATCCAGCAAGCAGAAAATAATCAATAGACCTAGCTACGTTGTTCTGGTACACACACTTGAAGTCAGTAGTCTCTTAGCAGTGCAGTTTATATGGAATATGGTGCAATTTGGGACGCAACCCAGGTGTCTCTCTCAGACTGTTCATTACAGTGATTAAAACCTCCATGGTGGAAGGGTGATGTGTTGCTCTGCCACCCACACAGCAAGCAGAAGAGACAAGGGTAAAACAGACTCCCATGAACCTCCTTACAACCTAGCAGAAGAGACAAGGGTAGAATAGACTCCCATGAAGCTCCCTACAACCTAGCAGAAGAGACAAGGGTAGAATATACTCCCATGAACCTCCTTAAACCTATCAGAAGAGACAAGGGTAGAATAGACGACCATGAACCTCCTTACAACCTAGCAGAAGAGACAAGGGTAGAATAGACTCCCATGAACCTCCTTACAACCTAGCAGAAGAGACAAGGGTAGAATATACTCCCATGAACCTCCTTAAACCTATCAGAAGAGACAGGGGTAGAATAGACCACCATGAACCTCCTTACAACCTAGCAGTAGAGACAGGGGTAGAATAGACCACCATGAACCTCCTTACAACCTAGCAGAAGAGACAGGGGTAGAATAGACTCCCATGAACCTCCTTACAACCTATCAGAAGAGACAGGGGTAGAATAGACTCCCATGAACCTCCTTACAACCTATCAGAAGAGACAGGGGTAGAATAGACTCCCATGAACCTCCTTACAACCTATCAGAAGAGACAGGGGTAGAATAGACTCCCATGAACCTCCCTACAACCCTCAGAGAACAGTGTGTGAGAGTATTAAGGCTTATATTACTGCCTCCATGGTGATGTTCCTGTTGTCCCTGTTGTTCCTGTTGTCCCTGTTGCTCTTGTTGTCCATGTTGTTCTTGTTGTCCCTGTTGTTCTTGTTGTCCCTGTTCCTGTTGTCCATGTTGTTCTTGTTGTCCATGTTGTTCCTGTTCCTGTTGTCCATGTTGTTCCTGTTGTCCATGTTGTTCCTGTTCCTGTTGTCCATGTTGTTCCTGTTGTCTCTATTGTCCCTTTTGCCTCTGTTGGCCCTGTTGGACCTGTTGTTCCTGTTGGCCCTCTTGTCCCTCTTGTCCCCCCCCGTTGGCTCCGTTGGCCCTGTTGTTCCTGTTGGCCCTGCTGTTCCTGTTGGACCTGCTGTTCCTGTTGGCCCTCTTGACCCTCTTGTCCCCGTTGGCTATGTTGGCCCTGTTGTTCCTGTTGGCCCTGTTGTTCCTGTGGTCCTTGCCAGGGGACACATAATAAGACCCCAGCAGACAGACAGCCAGGAGAAGGACCCCAGTTACAACAGGGCTATAAAGGACATGGGTATTGTGTTGCTGTGAGGGATCGTCCACATTCAGCCCATTCTAGTTGCGGATGTCTCCTTGACCTAAACCCATCCATATGCAATATGTACAGAATACCACTGCTATCTTACCTTACGTAACTGCAGTAAACATGACATGTATACTGTATGTGTCTTCATTACGGCACAGAGTTTTTTCCAGGGTCAGACCATGTTTTCAGGAAATACCTCCCCGGGGTCTGGTCCTCCCAGGGGCCTAGTCCAAAATCAAAAGCAGACATAATGGCCTCGGTTTTAGGATATTTAACAGGTAAACAAGAGCTAATACCTTGGGAAGTTCTTGTTTTGCTGTGAAGAGATGTATACCTCATAAAAGGTGTTTACATCTCTCTGCATGGTTCTGGTCTGGACTGCATGGTTCTAGTCTGGACTGCATGGTTCTAGTCTGGACTGCATGGTTCTGGTCTGGACTGCATGGTTCTGGTCTGGACTGCATGGTTCTAGTCTGGACTGCATGGTTCTGGTCTGGACTGCATGGTTCTAGTCTGGACTGCATGGTTCTAGTCTGGACTGCATGGTTCTGGTCTGGACTGCATGGTTCTAGTCTGGACTGCATGGTTCTAGTCTGGACTGCATGGTTCTGGTCTGGACTGCATGGTTCTAGTCTGGACTGCATGGTTCTAGTCTGGACTGCATGGTTCTAGTCTGGACTGCATGGTTCTAGTCTGGACTGCATGGTTCTGGTCTGGACTGCATGGTTCTAGTCTGGACTGCATGGTTCTAGTCTGGACTGCATGGTTCTGGTCTGGACTGCATGGTTCTAGTCTGGACTGCATGGTTCTGGTCTGGACTGCTCGATAGTAGTTAATCTGTGACAGGTTGTATCAAACACATTAAGGGTCTTCTTTAAGAATCCCTATAGAACTCTGAGAGTGATGTGTGTAAAGTTCCAAAGGGTTCCTATAGAACCCCAACAGTGATGTCTGTAAAGTTCCAAAGGGTTCCTGTAGAACTCTGACAGTGATGTGTGTAAAGTTCCAAAGGGTTCCTATAGAACTCTGACAGTGATGTTTGTAAAGTTCCAAAGGGTTCATATAGAACTCTGACAGTGATGTCTGTAAAGTTCCAATGGGTTCCTATAGAACTCTGACAGTGATGTGTGTAAATGTTCCAAAGGGTTCCTATAGAACTCTGACAGTGATGTGTGTAAAGTTCCAAAGGGTTCGTATAGAACTCTGACAGTGATGTGTGTAAAGTTCCAAAGGGTTCCTATAGAACTCTGAGAGTGAGTAATGTGTGTAAAGTTCCAAAGGGTTCCTATAGAACTGTGACAGTGATGTGTGTAAAGTTCCAAAGGGTTCCTATAGAACTCTGAGAGTGAGTAATGTGTGTAAAGTTCCAATGGGTTCCTATAGAACTCTGAGAGTGAGTGATGTGTGTAAAGTTCCAAAGGGTTCCAAAATGGTTCTTTGGCTGTCCCCATAGGATAATCTTTTTTGTTTCAGTGTTAAACTATTTTTTGGTTCCATGTAGAACTCTTTTGGTTTTCAGGTAGAGCTCTTTTGGGTTCCATGTAGAACCCTCTGTGGACAGGGTTCTACATGGAACTAAAAAGGGGTTCTACCTGGAACCAAAAAGGGATCTTCAAAGGGTTATCCTATGGGGACAGCCAAGGAACCCTTTTAGGTTCTAGATAGCACCTTTTATTTCTACGAGTGTATGACAGACATGATTTATAGGCTGCTGTTGGCTCGTCTGCACAAAGAGATCTTAGGAGAGGTGGCGCTGCTAGAGTCTTTTGGCAGGCTGACTCCAATTTCTGTGCAAGTCTCCAAGCGTCATCAACAAATCATTTATTTGGAAGTCCTGAGTGAACGTCTGAATTTCACATGAAGTCTGTGTGCAGTTGGTTATCTCAAGTCTGAATCGGGCCCTTGAAAAGAAGGCAGTTTAACAGTGGTAACAGGAGAGAGAGTAACAGAGTACGTCCCATTAATATCATCCTGATCATTCTGGTAATGATGCTTGAAACTCATTCTAGTTTCTTCAGTCTGATGTAATCATCTGTGGAATTACTAGATCCTCTTTTCACGCTGGTTTGACACGTTTCATTTTCAGATTTGTCCTAAAAATGACATATTGATTTTTAGTAAAGCAACAGGTGTGCCTGGGCCTACATGTCTTCATTGAACAGCTAGGAAGACAATGTAATTCCTACAAGATGTCACAGGGATGGTGTCACGTGTGCTCCCTCTCCGGCCTCTAGGTCACCAGACTTCTCGTTATGGCGCAGACCTGTCACCATCGTCACGCACACCTGCACGTCTTCAGACTCACCTGGACTCCATCACTTCCCTGTTGACCTTCCCTCTATATGTCACTCCCTTCCCCAGGCGTCATTGTTTCTGTTCCTGGGTCATGTCTGTGTGTTGTTTAATGTATTCATTAAAACACTCACTCCCTGGACTTGCTTCCCGACTCTCAGCGCACATCGTTACAGATGGACTGGGTTTGAACCAGGCTTGTCAGTGTGCCACAATACTGTGTTAGCCTGTTGAGCTAAAGCCTCTATATTAGCTTGGAGAGCAAGGTCTTCAGATTTCAACCAAGGACAATCATCACACAACCCATATATTACCTCAGGACTAAAATACATGACGTTGTCTTTCAGAGCATTTTGAATGTTTACTGCTAACATACTTTTATTTTCTAGCTCCTGCCCCCCCCCACCCTGTTACTACCTTGGTGTTAAAGTAACTCAAGGTTTTGAACAAAGCGAAAGCCATTAACAATTAGCCATCCTGTTCATTAGAGAGACCACTCGGGCTCGTTATGGAGGGTACTTGTCAATTGGTTATGTTGGGAAGGAAGTAAGTGGCCGTGATTATGTTTTCATACCGAGTCATTGGACAGAGCCAAGGGCAGAGGTTTAGGAAAGAAATTCCCTCATCTTACTTGTCATTGTTACGGTTTTCTTCCGGTGAAAGAGAGGAGGACCAAAATGCAGCGTGGTTATTTATAAACATCTTTAATAAAGATGAAAATACAAACAATATACAATAAACATGAAAAACCAAAACAGCCCTATCTGGTGCAAACAAACACAGAGACAGGAACAATCACCCACGAAACAATGAATATGGCTGCCTAAATATGGTTCCCAATCAGAGACAACGATAAACACCTGCCTCTGATTGAGAACCAATCTAGGCAACCATAGACTTACCTAGACAACTCTACTATACCACAATCCCATGACCTACAAAAAAACTCTAGACAAAACACACCACATAAATACCAGGGCCAGGGAGTGACAGTCATCTTCAGTAGAGGTTTTAACTGACCTGATGGGTCATCTGTCCTACTGCCTGACCATGTATTGGGCCTGCATCTGTCCTACTGTCTGACCATGTACTGGGCCTGCATCTGTCCCACTGTCTGACCATGTACTAGGCCTGCATCTGTCCTACTGTCTGACCATGTACTGGGCCTGCATCTGTCCTACTGTCTGACCATGTACTGGGCCTGCATCTGTCCTACTGTCTGACCATGTACTGGGCCTCATCTGTCCTACTGTCTGACCAAGTATTGGGCTTTCATCTGTCCTACTGTCTGACCATGTATTGGGCCTCATCTGTCCTACTGTCTGACCATGTATTGGGCCTCATCTGTCCTACTGTCTATGTATTGGGCCTCATCTGTCCTACTGTCTGACCATGTATTGGGCTTTCATCTGTCCTACTGTCTGACCATGTACTGGGCCTTCATCTGTCCTACTGTCTGACCATGTATTGGGCCTCCATCTGTCCTACTGTCTGACCATGTATTGGGCCTCCATGTGTCCTACTGTCTGACCATGTATTGGGATTTCATCTGTCCTACTGTCTGACCATGTATTGGGCCTTCATCTGTCCTACTGTCTGACCATGTATTGGGCCTCCATCTGTCCTACTGTCTGACCATCTATTGGGCCTAATCTGTCCTACTGTCTGACCATGTATTGGGCCTTCATCTGTCCTACTGTCTGACCATGTATTGGGCCTGCATCTGTCCTACTGTCTGACCATGTATTGGGCCTTCATCTGTCCTACTGTCTGACCATGTATTGGGCCTGCATCTGTCCTACTGTCTGACCATGTACTGGGCCTTCATCTGTCCTACTGTCTGACCATGTACTGGGCCTGCATCTGTCCTACTGTCTGACTATGTACTGGGCCTGCATCTGTCCTACTGTCTGACCATGTACTGGGCCTACATCTGTCCTACTGTCTGACCAAGTATTGGGCTTTTATCTGTCCTACTGTCTGACCATGTATTGGGCCTTCATCTGTCCTACTGTCTGACCATGTATTGGGCCTGCATCTGTCCTACTGTCTGACCATGTATTGGGCCTGCATCTGTCCTACTGTCTGACCATGTTTTGGGCTTTCATCTGTCCTACTGTCTGACCATGTACTGGGCCTTCATCAGTCCTACTGTCTGACCATGTATTGGGCTTTCATCTGTCCTACTGTCTGACCATGTATTGGGCTTTCATCTGTCCTACTGTCTGACCATGTATTGGGCTTTCATCTGTCCTACTGTCTGACCATGTACTGGGCCTTCATCAGTCCTACTGTCTGACCATGTATTGGGCTTTCATCTGTCCTACTGTCTGACCATGTATTGGGCCTGCATCTGTCCTACTGTCTGACCATGTATTGGGCTTTCATCTGTCCTACTGTCTGACCATGTACTGGGCCTTCATCAGTCCTACTGTCTGACCATGTATTGGGCTTTCATCTGTCCTACTGTCTGACCATGTATTGGGCCTGCATCTGTCCTACTGTCTGACCATGTACTGGGCCTTCATCAGTCCTACTGTCTGACCATGTATTGGGCTTTCATCTGTCCTACTGTCTGACCATGTATTGGGCTTTCATCTGTCCTACTGTCTGACCATGTATTGGGCTTTCATCTGTCCTACTGTCTGACCATGTACTGGGCCTTCATCAGTCCTACTGTCTGACCATGTATTGGGCTTTCATCTGTCCTACTGTCTGACCATGTATTGGGCCTGCATCTGTCCTACTGTCTGACCATGTATTGGGCTTTCATCTGTCCTACTGTCTGACCATGTACTGGGCCTTCATCAGTCCTACTGTCTGACCATGTATTGGGCTTTCATCTGTCCTACTGTCTGACCATGTATTGGGCCTGCATCTGTCCTACTGTCTGACCATGTATTGGGCTTTCATCTGTCCTACTGTCTGACCATGTATTGGGCTTTCATCTGTCCTACTGTCTGACCATGTATTGGGCCTGCATCTGTCCTACTGTCCCACCAAGTGGAAATGCAAATTGTGTAATTTCATTATGTGAAGGTAACTTATGTGAAGGTAACTTACCTGCCCATAATAGTTAAAGTGCGTCTGTAGTGAGGTGAGTACTGGGGACCAACAGGTAACTGTAGTGAGGTGAGTACTGGGGACCAACAGGTAACTGTAGTGAGGTGAGTACTGGGGACCAACAGGTAACTGTAGTGAGGTGAGTACTGGGGACCAACAGGTAACTGTAGTGAGGTGAGTACTGGGGACCAACAGGTAACTGTAGTGAGGTGAGTACTGGGGACCAACAGGTAACTGTAGTGAGGTGAGTACTGGGGACCAACAGGTAACTGTACTGAGGTGAGTACTGGGGACCAACAGGTAACTGTAGTGAGGTGAGTACTGGGGACCAACAGGTAACTGTAGTGAGGTGAGTACTGGGGACCAACAGGTAACTGTAGTGAGGTGATTACTGGTGACCAACAGGTAACTGTAGTGAGGTGAGTACTGGTGACCAACAGGTAACTGTAGTGAGGTGAGTACTGGGGACCAACAGGTAACTGTAGTGAGGTGAGTACTGGCAGCAGAGATGTCAGGCACAGGAGAGTGGAAACTGATTTACAACGGTGTCGTTTATTACCCATAAACCACCATCAACAGAACACAATAAATGGGTCAAACAAAACCCGGTAAATACCAGCATACCGTGTATAAGCACTACAAGAAACAATTACCGACCAGGACATGGGGGGGAAACAGAGGGTTAAATACACAACTTGTAATTGATGGAATTGGAACCAGGTGTGATGGAAGACAAGACAAAACCAATGGAAAATGAAAAGAGGATCAGCGATGGCTAGAAGGTCGGTGACTTCGACCGCCGAACGCCGCCCGAACAAGGAGAGGAACCGACTTCGGCGGAAGTCGTTACAGCGTTAAAAAAAAAGGTTTGTTATTTCTGAGCCATCCACTCCATATTACTGTAGTCCTCCATGGTGTTGCATTGATATACATGTGTACTTAGCTCTGCCACTAGGGACAGACGGTCAGGGTGTTACTGCTGCTGGCGCGCACCTCTCTTCTTCGTCAATGGTACGTGACCAATGGAAGAACCCAGTGAAAAGAACAGAGAAGTTAAAATCTAGAGATGACGCACCTCTCTTCTTCGTCAATGGTACGTGACCAATGGAAGAACCCAGTGAAAAGAACAGAGAAGTTCATCTCTCCATGTCTCACTATTTACTATTTCTCTTGTTTTTCAGATTGTACGCATGGTTACGCTTTCAAAATCTAGAGATGACACACCTCTCTTTTTTTTCTTATTCCTTCCTCGTTCTCTCTCCTCTCACTTATTCTGCTTTTGTAACGGTTTTCTTGAGGTGAAGGAGAGGCGGACCAAAACGCAGCGTGGTTTCTATTCATGGTACTTTAATAAAGCAACTACTCATGAACAAACTAACAAAACAAGAAATGTGGAAAAAAACAAAACAGCCCTATCTGGTGCAAACACAGAGACAGGAACAATCACCCACAAAAACCCAACACCAAACAGGCTACCTAAATATGGTTCCCAATCAGAGACAATGACTAACACCTGCCTCTGATTGAGAGCCATATCAGACCAAACATAGAAATAGACAAACTAGACGTGTAACATACAATGCCCACTCAGATCACACCCTGACCAAACAAAACATAGAAACATACAAAGCAAACTATGGTCAGGGTGTGACAGCTTTCCCCCTCCCTCTATCTCTCCTCTCGCTTATTCCGCTTTCCCCCTCCCTCTATCTCTCCTCTCGCTTATTCCACTTTCTCCCTCCCTCTATCTCTCCATCCTTTCTTATTCTGTCGCACACCCTCTCTTTTCCTTATTTACTTGTATCTCTCTTCCACTACCCCATTCTCTCTCTCTCTCATTCCCTCACACATTCCCTCTCACTCATTCTCTCTCTCTCTCTCTCTCTCTCTCTCTCTCTCTCTCATTCCCTCACACATTCCCTCTCACTCATTCTCTCTCTCTCTCTCTCATTCCCTCACACATTCCCTCTCACTCATTCTCTCTCTCTCTCTCTCTCATTCCCTCACACATTCCCTCTCACCCATTCTCTCTCTCTCTCTCTCTCTCTCTCTCATTCTCTCTCTCTCATTCTCTCATTCTCTCATTCTCTCTCTCACACTCTCTCTCTCTCTCATTCCCTCACACATTCTCTCTCTCTCTCTCTCTCTCATTCTCTCATTCTCTCTCTCTCATTCTCTCATTCTCTCTCTCTCATTCTCTCATTCTCATTCTCTCTCTCTCTCATTCCCTCTCTCTCATTCCATCTCTCTCATTCCCTCTCTCTCTCATTCCCTCTCTCTCATTCCCTCTCTCTGTCTCTCTCTCTTCCTCTCTCTCTCATTCCCCCTCTCTCATTCCCTCTCTCTGTCTCTCTCTCTTCCCCTCTCTCTCTTCCTCTCATCCTCTCTTCCTCTCATTCTCTCTCTCTCATTCTCTCTCTCTCACTCTGTCATTCTTTCCATGTTCAAATGTCAAGTAGCAGCTGGCTTGCCATCTCAGTAGGGTCTCTATGTTCATAAATCTGGCTAGTTCTCCACCTGTTCTCCATGGTGTGTAAATCCTCTAGCTAATGAAACGAGCGACAGCACTGGGTCTTATTACCTTGGAAGCAAACAATGCAAACTGGCCCAAATGGGGAGGGACCAACCTGAATTTGTCCAATAAGAAACATATGTTTTTTTTTTCTGTTGCAAAACATTTTGTACTAATGAATAGGACCCTGGGCTGTCTAGGCCGGCACTACATGGTGATGAATGAGCTATAAAGAAGACAAGCTCTGACTGGCTGCCAATTCATCAGGAACTGAAACTGCAGCAGAAGAGGATCCACAATCACAGCTAGCGAAGCTATCGTTGTCAGTAGTATCATAGTGAGAAGTATCATAGTGAGTAGTATCATAGTGAGTACTTTGATAGTAGTGTCATAGTGAGAAGTATCATAGTGAGTGCTATCATAGTGGTAGTATTATAGTGAGTAGAATCATAGTAATGAGTGTCATGTTGAGTAGTATCATAGGAGTATCATAGTGAGTAGTATCATAGTGAGCAGTATCATAGTGAGAAGTATTATAGTGAGTACTATCATAGTGAGTACTATCATAGTGAGTAGTCATAGTAGTGTCAGAGTGAGAAGTATCACAGTGAGTAGTGTCATAGTAGTATTATAGTGAGCAGTATTATAGTGAGTACTATCAGAGTGAGTAGTGTCATAGTACTATCATTACTATGAGTAATATCATAGTAGTATTATAGTGATTAGTATCACACCAGTATTATAGTGAGTAGTATTATAGTGAGTACTAGCGTAGTGAGTAGTATCATAGTACTATCATAGGGAGTAGTATCATAGCGAGTAGTATCATGGTAGTATCATAGTGAGTAGTATCATAGTGAGTAGTGTAATAGTAGTATCATAGTGAGTAGTGTAATAGTAGTATCATAGTGAGTAGTGTAATTGTAGTATCATAGTGAGTTGTATCATAGTGAGTAGTGTAATTGTAGTATCATAGTGAGTTGTATCATAGTGAGTAGTGTAATTGTAGTATCATAGTGGGTTGTATCATAGTGAGTAGTGTAATTGTAGTATTATAGTGAGTTGTATCATAGTGAGTAGTGTAATTGTAGTATCATAGTGAGTAGTGTAATAGTAGTATCATAGTGAGTTGTATCATAGTAGTATCATAGTGAGTAGTGTAATAGTAGTATCATAGTGAGTTGTATCATAGTAGTATCATAGTGAGTAGTGTAATAGTAGTATCATAGTGAGTTGTATCATAGTAGTATCATAGTGAGTAGTGTAATTGTAGTATCATAGTGAGTTGTATCAAAGTGAGTAGTGTAATTGTAGTATCATAGTGAGTTGTATCATAGTGAGTAGTGTAATAGTAGTATCATAGTGAGTTGTATCATAGTAGTATCATAGTGAGTAGTGTAATAGTAGTATCATACTGAGTAGTGTAATAGTATCATAGTGAGTAGTATTATAGTAGTATCATAGTGAGTAGTGTAATAGTAGTATCATACTGAGTAGTGTAATAGTATCATAGTAGGATCACAGTGAGCAGATACTAGCACCCTGTTCCTTGTTCAAGTAAAGGGGTGAATAGGTTGTCATTTCAGACAGTTGTCTTTGAGCTCCTGGTGCCTGGTAATCTATCACAACATGTTCTAGGTTTCTTTGTGTTTCCTGCCTGGTAATCCATCACAACATGTTCTAGGTTTCTTTGTGTTTCCTGCCTGGTAATCCATCACAACATGTTCTAGGTTTCTTTGTGTTTCCTGCCTGGTAATCCATCACAACATGTTCTAGGTTTCTTTGTGTTTCCTGCCTGGTAATCCATCACAACATGTTCTAGGTTTCTTTGTGTTTCCTGCCTGGTAATCCATCACAACATGTTCTAGGTTTCTTTGTGTTTCCTGCCTGGTAATCCATCACAACATGTTCTAGGTTTCTTTGTGTTTCCTGCCTGGTAATCCATCACAACATGTTCTAGGTTTCTTTGTGTTTCCTGCCTGGTAATCCATCACAACATGTTCTACGTTTTTTTGTGTTTCCTGTGTGTTTTCTTCTTTTACTATAGCTGGTTCTGAACATGTAAATATTTACCAGAGTGCTATATCAGCCTTTCATCTGTCGTCCATGCAGGCTTATTGAGCTGGTGTTGACTGGAATCTGGTAAAGGTTCTGTTGACTGGAATCTGGTAAAGTCGCCCATGCAGGCTTATTGAGCTGGTGTTGACTGGAATCTGGTAAAGGTTCTGTTGACTGGAATATGGTAAAGTCGCCCATGCAGGCTTATTGAGCTGGTGTTGACTGGAATCTGGTAAAGTCGCCCATGCAGGCTTATTGAGCTGGTGTTGACTGGAATCTGGTAAAGGTTCTGTTGACTGGAATCTGATAAAGTCGCCCATGCAGGCTTATTGAGCTGGTGTTGACTGGTATCTGGTAAAGTCGCCCATGCAGGCTTATTGAGCTGGTGTTGACTGGAATCTGGTAAAGTCACCCATGCAGGCTTATTGAGCTGGTGTTGACTGGTATCTGGTAAAGTCGCCCATGCAGGCTTATTGAGCTGGTGTTGACTGGAATCTGGTAAAGTCACCCATGCAGGCTTATTGAGCTGGTGTTGACTGGAATCTGGTAAAGTCACCCATGCAGGCTTATTGAGCTGGTGTTGACTGGAATCTGGTAAAGTTGCCCATGCAGGCTTATTGAGCTGGTGTTGACTGGAATCTGGTAAAGTAAAGCATTGGGCCAGTAACTGAAAGGTAGCCTAGTGGTTAGAGCGTTGGGCCAGTAACCAGCAGGTTGCCTAGTGGTTAGAGCGTTGGGCCAGTAACCAGCAGGTTGCCTAGTGGTTAGAGCATTGGGCCAGTAACCAGCAGGTAGCCTTGTGGTTAGAGCATTGGGCCAGTAACCAGCAGGTAGCCTTGTGGTAGGAGCATTGGGCCAGTAACCGAAGGGTAGCCTAGTGGTAGGAGCATTGGGCCAGTAACCAGTAGGCAGCCTTGTGGTTAGAGAATTGGGCCAGTAACCAGCGGGTTGCCTAGTGGTTAGAGCATTGGGCCAGTAACCAGCAGGTAACCTAGTGGTTAGAGAATTGGGCCAGTAACCAGCAGGTAGCCTTGTGGTAGGAACATTGGGCCAGTAACCAGCAGGTAGCCTTGTGGTTAGAGAATTGGGCCAGTAACCAGTAGGCAGCCTTGTGGTTAGAGCATTGGGCCAGTAACCAGCAGGTTGCCTAGTGGTTAGAGCATTGGGCCAGTAACCGAAAGGTAGCCTAGTGGTAGGAGCATTGGGCCAGTAATCGAAAGGTAGCCTAGTGGTAGGAGCATTGGGCCAGTAACCAGCAGGTAGCCTTGTGGTTAGAGCATTGGGCCAGTTACCATCAGGTAGCCTTGTGGTTAGAGCATTGGGCCAGTAACCGAATGGTAGCCTAGTGGTAGGAGCGTTGGGCCAGTAACCAGCAGGTAAACTAATGGTTAGAGCATTGGGCCAGTAACCGAAAGGTAGCTAGATCGAATCCCCGAGCTGACAAGGTAAAAATCTGTCGTTCTGTCCCTGAACAAAGCAGTTAACCCACTGTTCCTAGGCCGTCATTGTAAATAAGAATTTGTTAACTGACTTGCCCAGTTAAAATTAAAAGGTAGGTTGCATTCTTCATCGTACCACTATGGAAGTTCTCTATTTAGATCCGCCTGCTCATGTTGTGAAGCAGTCGAGCTGGATAAATGTTTTTCTACGGACCGCCGCTTTGACGTAACGTTGCGGTGAAGTGATATAAATGGATGTAATGATGCAGCCGACCACCAGAGGGAGGCAAATACAAGATTATTCGACAGAGGACGTTTACATTGTCCTAGGAAGTTATGGATGGTTGTCTTCTGACTTACAAAACGGTGGGAAATCAATCAAATAAGTCATGTAAACATGTACATATTTTTGTAAATAGTTCTAGTGCCCGATTTCAGAGACTGTCAGCTTAAGAGGTTATTAAAAAGGATTTCTCAGAGATCAAATTCAATTTCAACGAAATAATGTTGCAGTGTCTAACTACAGAAAAGATTTCAGAACAATAAACATTATGTGAACATTATTCAAGTTATCCGTGTTCAATGACTATGTACATAGGACAGTCACTAAGGTGTGGGGTAGAGTACTGTGTGCTATTTTTTTGGTGTTTTATTAGGATCCTGGTGTCCACACAAAACCTGAAACATGACATAATACAGAACATTAATAGAACAGTAATAGCCGGCTAGAACAGTGTCTAAGTTCAGGGCAGGGTACTGGGCAGAAGCTGGCTAGTGGTGTCTGTTTAACAGCCTGATGGCCTGGAGATTGAAGCTGTTTTTCAGTCTCTCGATCCCAGGCTTTGATGAGCCTGTACTGTCTCCGCCTGCTAGATGGTAGCAGGGTGGCCTTGGCTCGAGTGACTGAGGTCCTTGATGATCTTCTTGATCTTCTTGGCCTTCCTCTGACACGTGGTGCTGTAGATGTCCAAAGTGGTGTGGGCTTGTTGCTGATTGGTTGACCCCCTTTTTTTGGGGGGGAGCTGAACCTATACATCGTGGATGTGTTTTTAACATTAGATGGTTCTAAACATGTAAACATTGTCCAGAGCACTCCATGTGGAAAGGTTTGAGGAGAGCTGTTGACCTTGGATCGATAACGATGGGGATGGGCTTGTTGCTAATAGGTAACGATGGGGATGGGCTTGTTGCTGATAGGTAACGATGGGGATGGGCTTGTTGCTGATTGGTCGACACCTTTTCTTTATGGACTCTATATGTCCTCCGTGTTGGTACAGTTCGGCGTGCCAAGGTGAAGTGTTACTGTAGCTTACATCCAAGACTAAGTTCTATCCAGGCAGGGAAAACAAACAAACTGTTATATGTGTTAACCAATCAATTTCTTAGTGGGAATATCGACGTCTACAATGTGGTTCAATGAGAATGAAAAATAGAGCTTTCTGCTAGAAGTGTACTGGGACTGCTAAGATATTACATGGTCTGATGGTACTGCCTACTCTCAGTGTGCTCTGGTCTGATGTACTGCCTACTCTCAGTGTGCTCTGGTCTGATGTACTGCCTACTCTCAGTGTGATCTGGTCTGATGTACTGCCTACTCTCAGTGTGCTCTGGTCTGATGTACTGCCTACTCTCAGTGGGCTCTGGTCTGATGTACTGCCTACTCTCAGTGTGCTCTGGTCTGATGTACTGCCTACTCTCAGTGTGCTCTGGTCTGATGTACTGCCTACTCTCAGTGTGCTCTGGTCTGATGTACTGCCTACTCTCAGTGGGCTCTGGTCTGATGTACTGCCTACTCTCAGTGTGCTCTGGTCTGATGTACTGCCTACTCTCAGTGTGATCTGGTCTGATGTACTGCCTACTCTCAGTGTGCTCTGGTCTGATGTACTGCCTACTCTCAGTGGGCTCTGGTCTGATGTACTGCCTACTCTCAGTGTGCTCTGGTCTGATGTACTGCCTACTCTCAGTGTGCTCTGGTCTGATGTACTGCCTACTCTCAGTGTGCTCTGGTCTGATGTACTGCCTACTCTCAGTGTGCTCTGGTCTGATGTACTGCCTACTCTCAGTGGGCTCTGGTCTGATGTACTGCCTACTCTCAGTGTGCTCTGGTCTGATGTACTGCCTACTCTCAGTGTGCTCTGGTCTGATGTACTGCCTACTCTCAGTGGGCTCTGGTCTGATGTACTGCCTACTCTCAGTGTGCTCTGGTCTGATGTACTGCCTACTCTCAGTGTGCTCTGGTCTGATGTACTGCCTACTCTCAGTGGGCTCTGGTCTGATGTACTGCCTACTCTCAGTGGGCTCTGGTCTGATGTACTGCCTACTCTCAGTGTGCTCTGGTCTGATGTACTGCCTACTCTCAGTGGGCTCTGGTCTGATGTACTGCCTACTCTCAGTGTGCTCTGGTCTGATGTACTGCCTACTCTCAGTGTGCTCTGGTCTGATGTACTGCCTACTCTCAGTGTGCTCTGGTCTGATGCACTGCCTACTCTCAGTGTGCTCTGGTCTGATGCACTGCCTACTCTCTATGTGTGCTGCCTACATGTTTGATGTACTGCCTACTCTCTATGTGTCTGATGTACTGCCTACTCTCTATGTGTCTGATGTACTGCCTACTCTCTATGTGTGCAGTGAAATGTGTTGTTTTACAGCGTCAGCCATAGTTCGACACAATCCCCTGGAGCAAATTAGGGTTAAGTCATTCAATCAATTAAATGTATTCATACATCCCTTTTTGCATCAGCAGATGTCACAACAGGGCTATACAGAAATCCAGCCTAATGACCCAAAGAGCAAGCAAGCAAATGCTGACATAGAAGCACGGTGGCTAGGTGCCTTGCTCAAGGGCACATTGTCAGATTTTCTTCACCTTGTCGGCTCGGGTATTCAAACCAGCAAACGTTCAGTTACTTACCCGATGCTCTAACCGCTAGGCTACTGTTAATGGAATTTATATGTTTAGATGAAGGATTAGAATATTCCACCCTGAAACCATAGAATTGTATGAAATTGATTAGAATCATGAGATTATTCTGATGATGTGTGTAGTTTTAGTCAGTAGTATTATATATCTGTGAGTGTAGTTTTAGTCAGAATTAGGGTAAAACAATATATCTGGACAAAATGTCTTTACAGTATCTTAAACACAGACTGTCTGAGCAAAATTCGGTGCCGACCTGACTAGAGATTTGGGAGAGGACAGGGAGTACGTCTCAAGGTCAAGGTCTCCCTAATCTCTGTCGGCTGGGTAGTGAGACAGTATGTGCATAGGATACCTACTGTTTGTGTGTGAAAGTATGTGCGTATGATACCTACTGTTTGTGTGTGAATGTAAGTGCGTAAGGAGCCAGAATAAAACAAATGGTTTTGTACAACGGACTAGCGCTCTCGTGAATAAACATTTTTTTACTATCAAAGCTGGGCCTCCATCTGTTTCATTTTACAAATCCTAGGTTGCAGACTGAGTGGTTTAATTGAATTGGTTTATGAACATTGAGAACATAATTCTCGTAACAGCCACCTAAAAGAAAAATCCTCTGCTGACTTCTGGGATCAGGCCGAACCTCTGATGGACTGCTATATTTGCGTCCCAAATGGTACCACATTCCCTATATAGTGCACTACCTTTAATCTGGGCTCATAGGCTCTGGTCAAAAGTAATGCACTATAAAGAGAGTAGGATACCATTTGGGCCTAGAGTAATACATATATCAACACCGCAGGTTATAGTGGGGACTAGAGTACTTTATCTGTTAAAGGATACTGCTAGTCGTCCTAGATAGCAACTCCACAAAATATGGACCCTCAGCAAATGGATGTATTTTTTTGTGTATAGTGCTCTGGATTTATATATTTATATATACACACAGTACCCATGGTGCTCTTTCATTAAAAAGTGGAGTGGAATCTCGGCAGCCAGAAGGAAATCTCACAGGCACAGTGGCCGTCACAAGAGACGAACGTGAGTGTGTGACACAATGGTCCTTTTTCAAAGCCTTGCTACTTGAGTAGTTCATCTATGAGCCACTACACGACTGGTAGAAGGCCGGGCTCACAACAACACTCCTGTAAACAACGCTGCCTCACGACGACATTACAAAAAAAAACGAGTTCAACTGAGCAGGAAAGTGAGATACTTTTCCACAAAATGTAAAAGGAGAAGCAACATGAAATGATAAACAAAATCTAGATGACGTGGGACTAAAGCATGAAAATAGATGTGCTACACTAGCTCGTCCACACAATCCAAGACTAACAAACGTATTATAATAAACCTGATCTTGATGCTGTTCCACTGAGCATGAAAGTTCTGTATCAGTCCACAAAAACAACATCTAGGAACACGATACTGTAAACAACAACACCAGTTGAGGTTCAGCTGAGCATGAAAGTAGATTTGCCGCTGCGATATTCCACTAAATCAAATCTGTTTTGTTGCTGTGCTGTTGCCGTGTGACTGACAACTCTCATCAGTGCTCCTGTATTTAATGAGAGGAAATGACAGTGTGTGTGTGTGTGTGTGTGTGTTGTGGGTGTGTTTCATCAGTGCTGATCTGTTTAATGAGGGGGAATGACACTGTACATCGTCAACGAGCTACAGATACTAGCAGACAGCTGATATTTTATACCTCATTAACAGCAGATGCTTCAGAGGGCACCATTGATCTCCATGTCAACACACATTACCCAGTCAATCCCACATATCGACACACACACACACACAAAACACACACGCACGCATGAATGCACGCACGCACACACACACATACACATGCATGCACCCACACACACACACGCATGCACCCACACACACACACGCATGCACCCACACACACACACACACACACAAATCAATCCCACATGTCAAACAGTTCCCTGCATGGGCAAACCAATCACAATCGATCCCCTGTACATACACACACACACACCACTGAGTGTCTCCATCCCAAACGGCCAATAGGGCTCTGGTCAAAAGTAGTGCACTATATAGCGAATAGGGTGCCATGTGGGACTCAGCCTGTGATACTGCAGTAGAAACACACTGCGAGCCGGTTGTCATGGGTCTAAAGCACCCCTTCAAACACACAACATGATTCTACGGGTGCTGAGGATGGATCCAGTCTGTCATCACTTTGAGCACTACAGTAAGGTAACCCTATCACCTACATAGGGCTCTGGTCAAAAGTAATACACTATGGGCCTTTGTCTGAAGTAGGGAATAGGGAGCCGTTTGGAATGCAGCCCTTGTCACGCCCTACTCCTTGTCTCGTCTTAATTATCTTCAACATATTAGAGTACTGAAGGAATCACTGTCACTCTGTCTCTCCAGCACCCTTCATAACATATTGACTGTCACTCTGTCTCTCCTGCACCCTTTGTAATATCTTGACTGTCAGTGTGTCTCCAGCACCCTTTATAACATATTGACTGTCAGTGTGTCTCCAGCACCCTTCATAACATCTCCATTTGTTGACACTTATAAAAGTTGTTCAATGCCTCAAACACAATTTTATAAAAAGCTGGAATTAGTTGGACCTGTTTTCTATACGCGGTGTTTCAGGGGCGAAAGGCTCAAAGATAATGATGAGGTTTTGGATCTTCCTGAAAATAAATCCAAAAGAAAGAGCACTTTGAAGGAAAGATGTTTGGAATAGCTTTGACATCTGTATACAAAATAATGTTGTGACATTTGTGACATCCTTTCAATGGATTTAATGTCAGGAAGAAGGAAAACATCATCATTATATTTTGTCCCATCTTGCTCATAAGCCATTACCCACATACAGTACTTCAGACAGATTACTTAAGCGATGATATCTCCAACTAAACATAAAAATACATTAGAAAGGAACTCTCAGAGCCCCGAGCGAAGTTTATGTCGAGGAAAGAGCACCGATGCATTGTACACAGTATCTCTGAATGCTATGATGAACTCCTATCCAGAAATATGGCATTGTACAGGGAGCACCATGGTATTATACAGGGAGCACC
The DNA here is from genome assembly GCF_045791955.1 of Oncorhynchus clarkii lewisi. Classification (NCBI taxonomy): domain Eukaryota; kingdom Metazoa; phylum Chordata; class Actinopteri; order Salmoniformes; family Salmonidae; genus Oncorhynchus; species Oncorhynchus clarkii. The sequence goes on from NC_092158.1 coordinate 89,090,316, forward strand.
ATGGTATTAGAAAGGGAGCACCATGGTATTATACATGGAGCACCATGGTATTGTACAGGGAGCACCATGGTATTATACAGGGAGCACCATGGTATTAGAAAGGGAGCACCATGGTATTATACATGGAGCACCATGGTATTGAACAGGGAGCACCATGGTATTAGAAAGGGAGCACCATGGTATTATACATGGAGCACCATGGTATTGTACAGGGAGCACCATGGTATTATACAGGGAGCACCATGGTATTGTACAGGGAGCACCATGGTATTATACAGGGAGCACCATGGTATTGTACAGGGAGCACCATGGTATTAGAAAGGGAGCACCATGGTATTATACATGGAGCACCATGGTATTAGACAGGGAGCACCATGGTATTGTACAGGGAGCACCATGATATTATACAGGAGCACCATGGTATTGTACAGGGAGCACCATGGTATTAGACAGGGAGCACCATGGTATTGTACAGGGAGCACCATGGTATTTTACAGGGAGCACCATAGTATTAGACAGGGAGCACCATGGTATTAGACAGGGAGCACCATGTTATTAGACAGGGAGCACCATGTTATTAGACAGGGAGCACCATAGTATTAGACAGGGAGCACCAAGTAATTAGACAGGGAGCACCATGTATTGTACAGGGAGCACCATGTTATTAGACAGGGAGCACCATGGTATTAGACAGGGAGCACCATCTTATTAGACAGGGAGCACCATGTTATTAGACAGGGAGCACCATGTTATTAGACAGGGAGCACCATGTTATTAGACAGGGAGCACCATGTTATTAGAAAGGGAGCACCATGTTATTAGACAGGGGGCACCATGGTATTAGACAGGGAGCATCATGGTATTAGACAGGGAGCACCATGGTATTAGACAGGGAGCACCTTGGTATTAGACAGGGAGCACCATGGTATTAGACAGGGAGCACCATGGTATTATACAGGGAGCATCATGGTATTATACAGGGAGCGCCATGGTATTAGACAGGGAGCACCATGGTATTGTACAGGGATCACCATGGTATTAGAAAGGGAGCACCATGGTATTATACATGGAGCACCATGGTATTGTACAGGGAGCACCATGGTATTAGACAGGGAGCACCATGGTATTGTACAGGAGCACCAGGGTATTGTACAGGGAGCACCATGGTATTGTACAGGGAGCACCATAGTATTAGACAGGGAGCACCCTTGTATTGTACAGGAGCACCATTATTAGACAGGAGCACCATGGTATTAGACAGGGAGCACCATGGTATTAGACAGGGAGCACCATGGTATTAGACAGGGAGCACCATAGTATTAGACAGGGAGCACCAAGTAATTAGACAGGGAGCACCATGTATTGTACAGGGAGCACCATGTTATTAGACAGGGAGCACCATGTTATTAGACAGGGAGCACCATGTTATTAGACAGGGAGCACCATGTTATTAGACAGGGAGCACCATGTTATTAGAAAGGGAGCACCATGTTATTAGACAGGGGGCACCATGGTATTAGACAGGGGGCACCATGGTATTAGACAGGGAGCACCATGGTATTAGACAGGGAGCACCTTGGTATTAGACAGGGAGCACCATGGTATTAGACAGGGAGCACCATGGTATTATACAGGGAGCATCATGGTATTATACAGGGAGCGCCATGGTATTAGACAGGGAGCATCATGGTATTAGACAGGGAGCACCATGGTATTAGACAAGGAGCACCATGGTATTAGACAGGGAGCACCATGGTATTAAACAGGGAGCATCATGGTATTATACAGGGAGCGCCATGGTATTAGACAGGGAGCATCATGGTATTAGACAGGGAGCACTATGGTATTAGACAGGGAGCACCATGGTATTAGACAGGGAGCACCATGGTATTAGACAGGGAGCACCATGTATTAGACAGGGAGCACCATGGTATTGTACAGGAGCACCAGGGTATTTGACAGGAGCACCATGGTATTAGACAGGGAGCACCATGGTATTGTACAGGGAGCACAATGGTATTGTACAGGAGCACCAGGGTATTGTACAGGGAGCACCATGGTATTGTACAGGGAGCACCATAGTATTAGACAGAGAGCACCCTTGTATTGTACAGGAGCACCATGGTATTAGACAGGGAGCACCATTGTATTGTACAGGAGCACCATAGTATTGTACAGGGAGCACCATGGTATTAGACAGGGAGCACCATGGTATTACACAGGGAGCACCATGGTATTGTACAGGGAGCACCATGGTATTAGACAGGGAGCACCATGGTATTGTACAGGAGCACCAGGGTATTGTACAGGGAGCACCATGGTATTAGACAGGGAGCACCATGGTATTGTACAGGAGCACCAGGGTATTGTACAGGGAGCACCATAGTATTAGACAGGGAGCACCATGGTAATGTACGGGGAGCACCATGGTATTGTACAGGGAGCACCATGGTATTAGACAGGGAGCACCATTGTATTGTACAGGAGCACCAGGGTATTTTACAGGAGCACCATGGTATTAGACAGGGAGCACCATGGTATTACACAGGGAGCACCATAGTATTTTACAGGGAGCACCATGGTATTAGACAGGGAACACCATTGTATTGTACAGGAGCACCATGGTATTAGACAGGGAGCACCATGGTATTAGACAGGGAGCACCATGGTATTATACAGGGAGCACCATGGTATTAGACAGGGAGCACCATGATATTAGACAGGGAGCACCATAGTATTAGACAGGGAGCACCATGGTATAAGACAGGATGCACCATGGTATTAGACAGGGAGCACCATATTATTAAACACGGAGAACCATGGTATTAGACAGGGAGCACCATGGTATTAGACAGGGAGCACCATGGTATTAGACAGGGAGCACCATGGTATTAAACAGGGAGCATCATGGTATTATACAGGGAGCGCCATGGTATTAGACAGGGAGCATCATGGTATTAGACAGGGAGCACCATGGTATTAGACAGGGAGCACCATGGTATTAGACAGGGAGCACCATGGTATTAGACAGGGAGCACCATGTATTAGACAGGGAGCACCATGGTATTGTACAGGAGCACCAGGGTATTTGACAGGAGCACCATTGTATTGTACAGGAGCACCATAGTATTGTACAAGAGTACCATGATATTAGACAGGGAGCACCATTGTATTGTACAGGAGCACCATAGTTTTGTACAGGGAGCACCATGGTATTAGACAGGGAGCACCATGGTATTACACAGGGAGCACCATGGTATTGTACAGGGAGCACCATGGTATTGTACAGGGAGCACCATAGTATTAGACAGTGAGCACCATGGTAATGTACGGGGAGCACCATGGTATTGTACAGGGAGCACCATGGTATTAGACAGGGAGCACCATGGTATTGTACAGGGAGCACCATGGTATTAGACAGGGAGCACCATGGTATTAGACAGGGAGCACCATGGTATTACACAGGGAGCACCATTGTATTGTACAGGAGCACCATGGTATTAGACAGGAGCACCATGGTATTAGACAGGGAGCACCATGGTATTAGACAGGGAGCACCATGGTATTATACAGGGAGCACCATGATATTAGACAGGGAGCACCATGGTATTAGACAGGAAGCAACCAACCAACTGTAACTGTCCACAGAGCTACCATACCTACTGTATACTGTAACTGTCCACAGAGCTACCATACCTACTGTATACTGTAACTGTCCACAGAGCTACTATCATCTACTGTATACTGTAACTGTCCACAGAGCTACCCTCACCTACTGTATACTGTAACTGTCCACAGAGCTACCCTCACCTACTGTATACTGTAACTGTCCACTGAGCTACCATCATCTACTTTATACTGTAACTGTCCACAGAGCTACCATCATCTACTGTATACTGTAACTGTCCACAGAGCTACTATCACCTACTGTATACTGTAACTGTCCACAGAGCTACTATTCATCTACTGTATACTGTAACTGTCCACTGAGCTACCATCATCTACTGTATACTGTAACTGTCCACAGAGCTACCATCATCTACTGTATACTGTAACTGTCCACAGAGCTACTATTCATCTACTGTATACTGTAACTGTCCACAGAGCTACTATCATCTACTGTATACTGTAACTGTCCACTGAGCTACCATTCACCTACTGTATACTGTAACTGTCCACAGAGCTACTATCATCTACTGTATACTGTAACTGTCCACTGAGCTACCATTCACCTACTGTATACTGTAACTGTCCACAGAGCTACTATCATCTACTGTATACTGTAACTGTCCACTGAGCTACCATTCACCTACTGTATACTGTAACTGTCCACTGAGCTACTATCATCTACTGTATACTGTAACTGTCCACTGAGCTACTTTTCACATACGCCTCCTTTTCCTTCTCCTACTCTCTTCCTCATCTTCCTCCTCCTACCTCTTCCTCATCTTCCTCCTCCTCCCCTTCCTTCTCCTACTCTCTTCCTCGTCTTCCTCTTCCTCCTCTTCCTCCTCTCTTCCTCATCTTCCCATTGTTTCCTCTGAATCTCCTTCTCCTCTTCTGCTCCTCCTTCTCTTTATCTCCTCTTCCTCCTGTCTGCCTATCACCCCCCCCCCCCCCGTCCCCCCCCCCCCGTCTGTCTGTCCGTCACAGCCAATTGGTAAGAGGGATGGAGATACACAAGGTGCTGGGGCACAGCTCTCAAGGAATGGAGGGAGGGATGGAGGGATGGAGGGGGGGTGGGTGAAATGTGTTTTGTCAATCCAGATGAAATGCTGGAGCGGTCTGATCCTTCTTGTCTTCCTCAGTGCCCTGCGTGCCTGTCGTATATCAACCTGCTCTGCCATGTCCCCCGGCGTCAGCCTCACTAAATCTTACAGTGTTTTTATTGGTTAAACTGCTATTCATTGTCTGCTGCCAGAGCCCTAGACAGGCAGAAGCCTTCAAGCCCCAAGACAGGATGTGATACATTTTGTGGACATATGGCGTCTTTCAATCGACCGGCCGTGAGTGGCAAATTGTAGGCTTGGGCTCATCTTTATGAACACTGAGCTACCGTTCACCTTCGTACTGTTACTGGCTCATCTTTCTGAACACTGAGCTACCGTTCGCCTTCGTACTGTTACTGGCTCATCTTTCTGAACACTGAGCTACCGTTCACCTCTCTGTTCAATTAAGGGTCTCTGGTTACTTGTACTCTTGTATGAGAGTCAAAGACTGATCAATTCATTTGTTTGTATGAATGTGTGAGTATGTGTGTGTGTATGCTTGGGAGAATGCAAGATTGTTAGTGTGTGTGTGTGTGTGTGTGTGTGTGTGTGTGTGTGTGTGTACTCCAGTGTGTGTGTATGCTTGTGAGAATGCAAGAGTGTGTGTGTGTGTGTGTGTGTGTGTGTGTGTGTGTGTGTGTGTGTGTGTGTGTGTGTGTGTGTGTGTGTGTGTGTGTGTGTGTGTGTGTGTGTGTGTGTGTGTGTGTGTGTGTGTGAGAGAGAGAGAGAGAGAGAGAATATCAGTGGAGTAATGCCAATTAAAACACAATATTTTAGGAATTCCGTCCAGCATCATAACACTATTAGCCATAATGAGCAAGAAATACATAACTACCTCAACATAAACAATACAAATGACCAGTCTGCTTTAATTAATGTACATGATAAAAACAACTCTGTGCAATTTGGTTAAAGTGAATTATCATTGATGCATTCAACATAGACTTTCCTACTTAGACTATAGGCTTCACATGTGCTCAGTGTAGAAAACCAAGACCCGCATAGTCACACCTCTGAACTCTCACCCCTTCCAGATCTCATCCCGCGAGACTTGCTACACCGGACCTCTGACCTGGGTCATCTGACCATGGTCAGCCAATCAGAGGTCTCTGAACATGTGAGTGTGTGTTTTGTCTGAAAGCTACTTCAGTTGGTTCCAGAGGTGCAGACAGAGCGACAACAGCTGCACCACCTCAAGTCACAATAGATCTTTCTAACATGGACAAGCCTATCTAACATGGACAAGCCTATCTAACATGGACAAGCCTATCTAACATGGACAAGCCTATCTAACATGGACAAGCCTATCTAACATGGACAAGCCTTTCTAATATGGACAAGCCTATCTAACATGGACAAGCATTTCTAACATGGACAAGCCTATCTAACATGAACAAGCCTTTCTAACATGGACAAGCCTATCTAATATGGACAAGCCTTTTTAATATGGACAAGCCTTTCTAACCTTTCTAACATGGACAAGCCTTTCTAATATGGACAAGCCTTTCTAACATGGACAAGCCTATCTAACATGGACAAGCATTTCTAATATGGACAAGCCTATCTAACATGGACAAGCCTTTCTAACATGGACAAGCCTATCTAACATGGACAAGCATTTCTAATATGGACAAGCCTATCTAACATGGACAAGCCTGTCTCTGGACACTCAATAGCTGGTGTTGACTGTGTCTCTAACCATGTAAGTGGATTTATAACCAGTTATGGTTAATTTGGTGTATGTTTAATCTGAACATGTTATTAGCTCCGTGCTACTATGTGACTACATTCTTTTACATGTCTTGTTCCACTATAATATGTTGGTACTTGTTGGTATATGCATGTGTACAAGTCATGATACACATTCTGTATATTTCGCTCTTTGGTATGGTTAAATGCATCTTCAGTATTTACTCAGGCAGTACAGCTTTGGCCCCTTTATTAGCAAAGGACTAAAGATGGCCGCTGTGTTTGTTGTTTTACACACAAAATATGGTCGACCGGTGACGTCCCAGTCACTTCCTGTTATGGTCACGTGCTCTACCATAATGGCCGACTTGTGGTGCTCTTCTGCACTCAGTACGGACATTCCAAATAAAATTCTGAGTGAGAAGCCCTCCCCAGAGACATTTTGACATGAACAAACTAATTAGATGTTTTTGAAAAATACACTGAGTGAGTTGTTTTTATTGTTTTGATATTCTAATTGTGTTTCAGCTTTTCAAAGTCCCAGTAGACCTCTGTCACCTCAACCTCTGGCCTTCATGGGGTTGAACTGTTTGAATGTTTATGGTGTTTTTCCATTGGTTAATGGTTAGGATTTTAAAAACAGATGTGTGTCAGAGTTTTAGAGAGAGAAATCTGTGTTCCAAAGTGAGACATTTCTCATGCTATATCTGTCACTGACAACATGACAACATGTTTTGAACTTGAGCTCTCTGCATCTGCAGTTTTACAGTAATGTGCAGAGGAACATTTCTAGGAAGAAAACTTGATGACAAATAGCACAGTGTACAAGAGACCACAGATGCGTTGTACTGAGACAGGCATTGGAGGAGACCACACCCACTCAGAGTGATGTCAGAAACTATGTTGTTACAGGGAGACAGGTGATTAGCTGATAATTATAAGGATGGGAATCACTCTGGTAATGTGCTTTAATTTTCCTGGAATGTGCCCCCGCCTTTATTTCATAAGCGATCATAAAAGGATCATTACACAACATTTATTGTCCAAGACAAATCTCCCCTCTGGGACAAAGGAAATCATATTTCAATGCAATTGCGAGAAGAAAAAAAGAGAAAAAAATATTGAAAGCAACCAGTGTTTTTACAGAGAGGATGGTCCCAGCTTTCCTCAACTGTACTGACCTACTGGAGCGGTTTTACAACCAAATGAATCCTGTCTTTCATGGCTTTGAGACAGTCAGCCATTAGCAGTGAGTCCATAGGCCTATCAACACTCCAGGAATGTACCTTTTTCTGGAATGTTATGTGTCCCTTCTTAATAACAGATTAGATACAGACATTATGCACACAGTGTAAATCTACACATGTAACAGACATTATGCACACAGTGTAAATCCATACATGTAACAGACATTATGCACACGGTGTAAATCTACACATGTAACAGACATTATGCACACGGTGTAAATCTACACATGTAACAGAATTATGCACACAGTGTAAATCTACACATGTAACAGACATTATACACACAGTGTAAATCTACACATGTAACAGACATTATGCACACAGTGTAAATCTACACATGTAACAGACATTATGCACACAGTGTAAATCTACACATGTAACAGACATTATGCACACAGTGTAAATCCATACATGTAACAGACATTATGCACACAGTGTAAATCTACACATGTAACAGGACAGTTCACACAGTGTAAATCCATACATGTAACAGACATTATGCACACAGTGTAAATCCATACATGTAACAGACATTATGCACACAGTGTAAATCTACACATGTAACAGACATTATGCACACAGTGTAAATCCATACATGTAACAGACATTATGCACACAGTGTAAATCTACACATGTAACAGACATTATGCACACAGTGTAAATCTACACATGTAACAGACATTATGCACACAGTGTAAATCTACACATGTAACAGACATTATGCACACAGTGTAAATCCATACATGTAACAGACATTATGCACACAGTGTAAATCTACACATGTAACAGACATTATGCACACAGTGTAAAACTACACATGTAACAGACATTATACACACAGTGTAAATCCATACATGTAACAGACATTATGCACACAGTGTAAATCCATACATGTAACAGACATTATGCACACAGTGTAAATCTACACATGTAACCAACATTATGCACACAGTGTAAATCCATACATGTAACAGACATTATGCACACAGTGTAAATTCATACATGTAACAGACATTATGCACACAGTGTAAATCCATACATGTAACAGGACAGTTCACACAGTGTAAATCCATACATGTAACAGACATTATGCACACAGTGTAAATCTACACATGTAACAGGACAGTTCAGACAGTGTAAATCCATACATGTAACAGGACAGTTCACACAATATGTACACAAAGTATACTCTATATACAGTACCTAAACATGTAACAGGGATAGACCAAGTTCAGATACCTCTCTTCTCTTTGCTCTCCCTGAAGCCATGTTGTGTTATCTAGGTCACAGCTGCACCAACCCCGCCTCGGTCCAAAACGGGTCTGTTCGGATAAAAATGAATTTTGTACAAGAGATACTGTATGACGCTCTGTCTTGTACAACAGCGAACGATTTCATACGTTACATATCTGAACCAACGTAACCTTTCACACTTCTGAACACACCCCTGGCCTCGTCGGGACATGAGGAGAGACCTCACTGGTGTAGAGAGAGTGGTGGGTTTTGCGATCAACAAAGACCGGGTCTGTTCGAAGAACACTGACGTTGTTTTGACGTTGGTTTTCATTCTTAGAAACCGAGGGCTCCAAATGGCTCATCCAATGGGTTAGTCAGGGCTTTTAAATGTCCTCCAGCAGCCCTCTCGTCTGCTGTTGAGGATGGAGATGAGGTGAGTCAGATCTGGCTCCTGTTCATTATGCCACACAATAGAAATGGTCCAAATGTTGAGCAATGAAGAAAAAATAACAATAATAGCGTTTTATTGGACCATGTTGTCCCTCCCTGTTTCAGTCTGTTTTCTTCTGTTCGGTGACTAATGAACACAATCCCAATGATGACTTACCCCTTTCTCCTAGTCTGTGTCATCACAGTTAGTCACGGGGCTCTGATAGATACAGTGTCAGCGTTGCAGTATGGAGTTCTTATCAGTTAGGTTGACTCTGTGGAGGGGTGTCTTAACGGACATTCCACTCGGTCAAAGTAGGACGTGCTGTTATCATCACGGAGCAGCTAATATTATTACATCAATAGAAGCAGATACATAAAGCAAAGAAGAGGTCAGAACTTTGATCCCCTGAATCAAGTTGTTATGTAGTCGTGCTCACTTCCAAGAAGGCATGGTCCAGCCAGCAGAAGAGGAGGAAGTCGGATGTGGTTGAGAAAGTCATCTGACCAAGTGTCTTGAAACTGCAGGCTCAGTGCACATTGGGGTATTATGCTGAATACGTTTGGGCAGAAGCAGAAGGGATCTTTTATTTTTGTCATCACAAGTATTATTTTTTCCCCACTGAAGTTAGTGACTATATCTCTCTCTCTATATGTGTATGTGTGAAGCCTGACCAATGGGGTTGCTTTCCTCCAAGCTGTGCGATCACTTTCCACAATGTGCAGATTCCTGCCAGGTGGCTGCAGGATCTGGGGAGAGGTGCCTGTGTGAGTGTCACAGCTGGGAGTTCTGTCCTGACCGCTGCTGTGACCTGACCTGCCAGGTGTGTCTGGATGGCTGCTTCACCTGCTGCTCAGCAGACTTCTTCACTCTCTGCCTCGGCCTCGGACAGAACTGCACCGCCGTCTTCAACACAGACCGACAACAACAGCCTGGGACCTCAGAGACTCAATGTGAATGTGAGTAACAAGTCATTCATTTGTTCATTCCTTTGTTTGTTCCTTCCGTCCTACAGTAAATGGTTTGTGGTGTCGATGGCATGCTGGATTCAGACATGCATTTATCTTAACAGATTCACTGCAACTACTATTATAGATACTAGAACCAGGACCAGACTAATGTACAGCTCTACTAACAGATTCACTACTATAGAGACTAGAACCAGGACCAGACTAATTTTTTATTTTTTTTATTTTACCTTTATTTAACTAGGCAAGTCAGTTAAGAACAAATTCTTATTTTCAATGACGGCCTAGGAACAGTGGGTTAACTGCCTTGTTCAGGGGCAGAACGACAGATTGGTACCTTGTCAGCTCGGGGGTTTGAACTTGCAACCTTCCGGTTACTAGTCCAACGCTCTAACCACTAGGCTACCCTGCACAGCTCTACTAACAGATTCACTACTATAGAGGCTAGAACCAGGACCAGACTAATGTACAGCTCTACTAACAGATTCACTACTATAGAGACTAGAACCAGGACCAGACTAATGTACAGCTCTACTAACAGATTCACTACTATAGAGACTAGAACCAGGACCAGACTAATGTACAGCTCTACTAACAGATTCACTACTATAGAGACTAGAACCAGGACCAGACTAATGTACAGCTCTACTAACAGATTCACTACTATAGAGACTAGAACCAGGACCAGACTAATGTACAGCTCTACTAACAGATTCACTACTATAGAGACTAGAACCAGGACTAGACTAATGAACAGCTCTACTAACAGATTCACTACTATAGAGACTAGAACCAGGACCAGACTAATGAACAGCTCTACTAACAGATTCATTACTATAGAGACTAGAACCAGGACCAGACTAATGTACAGCTCTACTAACATATTCACTACTATAGAGACTAGAACCAGGACCAGACTAATGAACAGCTCTACTAACAGATTCATTACTATAGAGACTAGAACCAGGACCAGAATAATGTACAGCTCTACTAACAGCTCTACTAACATATTCACTACTATAGAGACTAGAACCAGGACCAGACTAATGTACAGCTCTACTAACAGATTCACTACTATAGAGACTAGAACCAGGACCAGACTAATGAACAGCTCTACTAACAGATTCATTACTATAGAGACTAGAACCAGGACCAGACTAATGTACAGCTCTACTAACAGATTCACTACTATAGAGACTAGAACCAGGACCAGACTAATGAACAGCTCTACTAACAGATTCATTACTATAGAGACTAGAACCAGGACCAGACTAATGTACAGCTCTACTAACAGATTCACTACTATAGAGACTAGAACCAGGACCAGACTAATGAACAGCTCTACTGACATATTCACTACTATAGAGACTAGAACCAGGACCAGAATAATGTACAGCTCTACTAACAGCTCTACTAACAGATTCACTACTATAGAGACTAGAACCAGGACCAGACTAATGTACAGCTCTACTAACAGATTCACTACTATAGAGACTAGAACCAGGACCAGACTAATGTACAGCTCTACTAACAGATTCACTACTATAGAGACTAGAACCAGGACCAGACTAATGTACAGCTCTACTAACAGATTCACTACTATAGAGACTAGAACCAGGACCAGAATAATGAACAGCTCTACTAACAGATTCACTACTATAGAGACTAGAACCAGGACCAGACTAATGTACAGCTCTACTAACAGATTCACTACTATAGAGACTAGAACCAGGACCAGACTAATGAACAGCTCTACTGAGCATCTGTAATAGCGCTGATGATCTTTTTGCATGCATTTATTTTCTACAGTATTTATTTACATGTTGTTGTAATTCAGAGATGAATATCAAGCCTTCTCTGTTATACCAGTGTAGCATAAAATGCAGATTGGAGAAATTGAAAATGTTGCATTGTTCAAGATAATATACACTACCAGTCAAAAGTTTTAGAACACCTACTCATTCAAGGGCTTTTATTTTTTAAATATTTTTTAAAAAATATTTTCTACGTTGTGGAATGTTAGTGAAGACGTCAAACTATGCAATAACACATATGGAATCATGTAGTAACCAAAAAAGTGTTAAACAAATCAAAATAGAATTTATATTTGAGATTCTTCAAGTAGCCACCCTTTGCCTTGATGACAGCTTTGCACACTCTTGGCATTCTCTCAACCAGCTTCACCTGGAATGCTTTTCCAACAGTCTTGAAGGAGTTCCCACATATGCTGAGCACTTGTTGACTGCTTTTCCTTCACTCTGCTGTCCGACTCATCACAAACCATCTCAATTTGGTTGAGGTCGGGGGATTGTCGAGGGTAGTGTCATCTGATGCAGCACTCCATCACTCTCCATCTTGGGTGTGTTGGGTCATTGTCCTGTTGAAAAACAAATGATAATCCAACTAAGCCCAAACCAGATGGGATGGCGTCTCGCTGCAGGATGCTGTGGTAGCCATGCTGGTTAAGTGTGCCTTGAATTCTAAATAAATCACAGACAGTGTCACCAGCAAAGTACCCCCTCACCATAACACCTCCTCCCCCATGCTTTACGGTGGGAATTACACATGCGGAGATCATACGTTCACCCACAACACGTCTACCAAGACACGACGGTTGGAACCAAAAATCTCCAATTTGGACTCCAGAAGAAAGGACACATTTCCACCAGTCTAATGTCCATTTCTCATGTTTCTTGGCCCAACCAAGTCTCTCCTTATTATTGGTGTCCTTTATTAGCGTTTTCCTTGCAGTAATTCAACCATGAAGGCAGTCTCCTCTGAACAGTTGATGTTGAGATGGGTCTGTTACTTGAACTCCGTGAAGCATTTATTTGGGCTGCAATTTCTGAGGCTGGTGACTCTAATGAACTTATCCTCTGCAGCAGAGGTAACTCTGGGTCTTCCATTCCTGTGGCGGTCCTCATGAGAGCCAGTTTCATCACAGCGCTTGATTGTTTTTGCGACTGCACTTGAAGAAACTTTAAAGGTTGACATTTTCCGTATTGACTGACCTTCCCGTCTTAAAGTAATGATGGACTGTCATTTCTCTTTGCTTATTTGAGCTGTTCTTGCCATAATATGGACTTGGTCTTTTACCAAATAGAGCCATCTTCTGTATACCACCCCTACCTTGTCGCAACACAACGGATTCGCTCAAACGCATTAAGAAGGAAAGAAATTCCACAAATTAACTTTTAAGAAGGCACACCTGTTAACTGAGATCCCATTAACGGGATCGATATGACAACAGCCAGTGAAAGTGCAGGGCGCCTCAAACATACAAGTATTTTACACAATTTTAAAGACACACTTTTTGTTAATCCCACCACAGTGTCCGATTTCCAATAGGCTTTACGGCGAAAGCACCACAAACGATTACGTTAGGTCAGAGCCAAGTCACAGAAAAACACAGCCATTTTCCAAGCCAAAGAGAGGAGTCACAAAAAGCAGAAATAGAGATATAATTAATCACTAACCTTTGATGATCTTCATCAGATAACACTCATAGGACTTCATGTTACACAATACATGTATATTTTGTTCGATAAAGTTTATATTTATATGAAAAAATAGCAGTTTCCATTGGCGCGTTATGTTCAGTAGTTCCAAAAACATCCGGTGATTTTGCAGATCGCCACATCAATTTACAGAAATAGTCATCATAAATGTTGATGAAAATACAAGTGTTATACATGTGTCACGTTCTGACCTTTTATTTTCTTTGTTTTGTATTTATTTAGTATGGTCAGGGCGTGAGTTGGGGTGGGCAGTCTATGTTTGATTTTCTATGATTTGGGATTTCTATGTTTCGGCCTAGTATGATTCTCAATCAGAGGCAGGTGTCATTAGTTGTCTCTGATTGAGAATCATACTTAGGTAGCCTGGGTTGCACTGTTTGTTTGAGGGTGATTGTCTATGTTGATTGCTTGTTTCAGCGCAGTTTGGATTAGCTTCACGGTTGTTATTTTGTTTATTGTTTTTGTATAGGGTTTCAGTGTTCAATGTTTTCTGTATTAAAATAAATGATGAACACATACCACGCCGCATTTTGGTCCTCCGATCCATCTCGCCTCTCCTCTTCAGATGAAGAGGAGGACGACCGTGACAACATGGAACTTTACATAAACTTCTCCTTAATGCAATCGCTGTGTCAGATTTCAAAAAAGCTTTACAGAAAAAGCACACCATGCAATAATATGAGTACAGCGCTCAGAGACCAAAACAAGAAAAAACAGATATCCGCCATGTTGTGTAGTCAACAAAAGTCAGAAATAGCATTATAAATATTCACTTACCTTTGATCTTCATCAGAATGCACTCCTAGGAATCCCAGTTCCACACTAAATGTTTGATTTGTTCGATAAAGTGAATCATTTATTTACCTCCTTTTTGTTCGCGCGTTTAGCCCAGTAATCCAAATTCATGACGCACGAGCAGACAAAAAGTAAAAAAGTTCCGTTACAGTCCATAGAAACATGTCAAACGAAGTATAGAATCAATCTTTAGGATGTTTTTAACATATATGTTCAATAATGTTCCAACCGGAGAATTCCTTTGTCTGTAGAAATGCAATGGAACAGAGCTAACTCTCACGTGAGCGCGCGAGACTGAGCTCGTGGCACTCTGCCAGACCTCCGACCCATTCCCCTCTCATTCGCCCCCATCTCACAGTAGAAGCATCAAACAAGGTTCTAAAGACTGTGGACATCTAGTGGAAGCCTTAGGAAGTGCAACATGTCCAATATCCCACTGTATCTTCAATAGGGAATGAATTGAAAAACTACAATCCTCAGATTTTTTGCCTGCCATATGAGTTCTGTTATACTCACAATACATAATTCAAACCGTTTTAGAAACTTCAAAGTGTTTTCTATCCAAATATACTAATGATATGCATATCTGAGGTGACATGCGTTCCAGGTGACTACCTCATGAAGCTGATTGAGAGCATGCCAACAGTGTGCAAAGCTGTCATCAAGGCAAAGGGTGGCTATTTAAAGAACCTCAAATATAAAATATTAGTGTTTAACACTTTTTTGGTTACTACATGATTCCATATGTGTTATTTCATAGTTTTTATATCTTCACTAATATTCTACAATGTAGAAAAGGGTAAAAAATAAAGCGAAACCCTTGAACGAGTAGGTGTTATACAACTTTTCACCGGTAGTGTACATGTTTATATATGACAAGATTGTATTTTTTAATTGGCACTTATCATTGAGAAAATGCTCATAGTGCAAAGTACAGCTTTTTTTGCCCCGTTAATTGGAATGATATCAAATGACTGCTGAATGAATGAAGCAGTCTATCGTGTGTTTTGGGATAGTCGTGCCGCGTCAGACCTGGGTTCAAATACTATTCAAAATCATTTCAAATACTTAATCTGTGCCTAATCAAGCCTGTCTGGCTTAATTAACCAATAGAATAGTCTCCAAATTACAAACCCCACCAATCTCTCCACACGGAAGAAAAATGCTCAAAGATTTTAAAGACTTTAAATAGTATTAGAACCCAGGTCTGAGTAGTATGTAACTAACTAAATAATAACTCCACTTCTAAGAGAGTTTGAGTTCTGTTTCATGTCCTCTAATCTGGGTTGACCCCTACACAATCTGCATGGCCAAGCCTTTGTGATGCTGTGGCTTCACTCCAGATTCGTCCATTGTTTACATCCAACTGCATTCCACTGATAAGATACCATATATGTCACTAAGAGACTGACTACCATAGGGCAGCTCCAGAAAAATGCCAGATGGGCTGGTCCATCTTAAGCCCAGCAAGCCTGTCGAAATCGTGTTTGATGCAGAACATTCATTATTTGGCCAGCAATGAGGGCCTTAAGGAAAACAAATGGGCCGGTATGTTAGAAATGCCCGGAAATGCCAGATGCCTCGTCCCAGTCCGTCCCCGGACGCCACTGCATTCCAGTAATATGATAGAGTAACAGCAGGCCTATCTGGCCCAGATCCCTCCTCTAAGCCCTGTGATCCCCAAGACACACTGACAATAATGACTAAAACCTTGTCTCTTCCTTGTATTCATTTATCAACAGAGGCCAGTCACAGATGGCCAACTGAGTTGTGCGGCTAGCACGTTGTACTGTGGCTCAGCCAGCTAGCTAGACAAGACAATGACACTTCACTAAGAGGCACCAGGAGTGTATTCCGAGCAGTGAAACATTCTGAATGTTGCAGAAATGTAGCTATAGAGCCAGCTGACACAATTCCCTATTCTACATGATAAAACTTCTATCGTTCTACACAACACATTTCTATCTGAAAGTGCTAGGCCGTTGCACTGTCCTGAATAGACCCCAGGTTTCCATCTCTGACATTAGGCCTCCTCACCTTTTGTCCCAAATAGCACCCTTTTCTCAAGTCTACTTTGGCAACGTTTAGACAGGCAGCCCAATTCTAATATTTTTTTCCACTAATTGGTCTTTTGACCAATCACATCAGATCTTTTTCCAGCGCTCATCTGATTTGTCAAAAGGCCAATTACTGAAGAAAAAAAATCTGAATTGGGCTGCCTGTGTAAACACAGCCATTGTAGGGAATAGGATGTCATTTGGGACACCCTGGTGTAGGAAATTCCACCCACTCCAGTGACATATTTCGCTCAACCCAATCCTGTTTCTCCCCCAGTTGTGGAGCCTGACCTTAAATACACTCACCTGAAGGCAATCAGTGGTGCAGTCTGGCCTTAAATACACTCACCTGAAGGCAATCAGTGGTGCAGACTGACCTTAAATACACTCACCTGAAGGCAATCAGTGGTGCAGTCTGGCCTTAAATACACTCACCTGAAGGCAACCAGTGGTGCAGACTGACCTTAAATACACTCACCTGAAGGCAATCAGTGGTGCAGACTGGCCTTAAATACACTCACCTGAAGGCAATCAGTGGTGCAGTCTGACCTTAAATACACTCACCTGAAGGCAATCAGTGGTGCAGACTGGCCTTAAACACACTCACCTGAAGGCAATCAGTGGTGCAGACTGACCTTAAACACACTCACCTGAAGGAAATCAGTGGTGCAGACTGGCCTTAAATACACTCACCTGAAGGCAATCAGTGGTGCAGTCTGGCCTTAAATACACTCACCTGAAGGCAATCAGTGGTGCAGACTGGCCTTAAATACACTCACCTGAAGGCAATCAGTGGTGCAGTCTGACCTTAAATACACTCACCTGAAGGCAATCAGTGGTGCAGACTGACCTTAAACACACTCACCTGAAGGAAATCAGTGGTGCAGACTGGCCTTAAATACACTCACCTGAAGGCAATCAGTGGTGCAGTCTGACCTTAAATACACTCACCTGAAGGCAATCAGTGGTGCAGACTGACCTTAAACACACTCACCTGAAGGCAATCAGTGGTGCAGACTGACCTTAAACACACTCACCTGAAGGAAATCAGTGGTGCAGACTGACCTTAAACACACTCACCTGAAGGCAATCAGTGTTGCAGACTGACCTTAAACACACTCACCTGAAGGAAATCAGTGGTGCAGACTGGCCTTAAATACACTCACCTGAAGGAAATCAGTGGTGCAGACTGGCCTTAAATACACTCACCTGAAGGTAAATATTTATACATATCAACATTCCACCTGCTATTTGCCATGGCAGTTTAGAAGACAGCTGTGGCTTTCCAAGTTGGGAATTGAGATATCACTGAGTAAAGGTTGGTAGAACGTGTCCTGCTTCCCCTTAACACTACCATCATCTGAACGGCTATCTGCAAGCTGGAACCGCTAGTAACGTTGATGAGCCTTTAATTTATTTACCTACCCCTTTAAACTGTACTCTAGCGCGTCCTCTGTCCTTGTTGACACACAACTGTGGTAGCCCATACAATTGTTACTTATTTAACTAGTCAAGTCAGTTAAGAACAAATTGTTATATACAATGACTGTCTACCCCGGCCAAACCCTAACCTGGATGATGCTGGGCCAATTGTGCGATGCCCTATGTAACTCCCAATCACGGCCGGTTGTGATACAGCCTGGAATTGAACCAGGGTCTGTACTGTTGCCTCTAGCACTGAGATGCAGTGCTTTAGACCGCTGCACCACTTGGGAGCCAACCTTCAATACCAGGGGAAGGCAACCCTGTTCCTGGAGTGCCTCAGGTACTGCAGAATGTTGTTCCAGCCAGGTACTCCAACTGAGCTAATTAATCAGTTCAGCGATTGACTAAATTCAACACATCTGGTCTTCCAGGTCAGTTGAACCAAAAACATAAAGTGCCTGCGGTGCACCAGGACCAGGCTTGCCTGCCTCATTGCTGTTCTGTTCTGTTATGCCCTGCCCTGTTCTGTTCTAGACTCTCCTTTAGCAGCTCTGCCCTGTTCTAGACTCTCCTTTAGCAGCTCTGCCCTGTTCTAGACTGTCCTTTAGCAGCTCTGCCCTGTTCTAGACTGTCCTTTAGCAGCTCAGCCCTGTTCTAGACTGTCCTTTAGCAGCTCTGCCCTGTTCTAGACTCTCCTTTAGCAGCTCTGCCCTGTTCTAGACTCTCCTTTAGCAGCTCTGCCCTGTTCTAGACTGTCCTTTAGCAGCTCTGCCCTGTTCTAGACTGTCCTTTAGCAGCTCTGCCCTGTTCTAGACTGTCCTTTAGCAGCTCTGTCCTGTTCTAGACTCTCCTTTAGCAGCTCTGTCCTGTTCTAGACTCTCCTTTAGCAGCTCTGCCCTGTTCTAGACTGTCCTTTAGCAGCTCTGCCCTGTTCTAGACTGTCCTTTAGCAGCTCTGCCCTGTTCTAGACTGTCCTTTAGCAGCTCTGCCCTGTTCTAGACTGTCCTTTAGCAGCTCTGCCCTGTTCTAGACTGTCCTTTAGCAGCTCTGCCCTGTTCTAGACTGTCCTTTAGCAGCTCTGCCCTGTTCTAGACTGTCCTTTAGCAGCTCTGCCCTGTTCTAGACTCTCCTTTAGCAGCTCTGCCCTGTTCTAGACTCTCCTTTAGCAGCTCTGTCCTGTTCTAGACTGTCCTTTAGCAGCATGCCTTCCAGTTTTTCCACCAGGTGTTCATCAGTGCCACCAGTCCCTCAACCTCAGTGACAGCAGCTTATAAACCACTCACTCACCTTGGTGTCAAATGTGAAATATTTGCTGCTGTGAATCACCGGTGGCCATTTTAAATGAAGGAGGATGGGCTCATAGTAAAGGCTGTAATGGTACAAATGGAACAGTATTAAACATGTGGTCTGATTCCAGCCATAATTATGAACTATCCTTCCCTCACCAGCCTCCACTGAATTAAACTGGTATGTGTTATTGGGCGGTGCGTTTGGCTGGGACAAAGAAGTAAAACCTGAATACACACCCATCCTGTCTGGCATCTACCTCTGAGAGGTGTTACCTCAGTTTCACTGCGTCAAGAGACACTTCAGGAAGGATGATTATCCACACACACCAAGAGCTGCTCTGTGAATAAGACAATACTTAGAAAACAATCACTTTTAGTTTACTTTAAGAGAAAGTTAGAAGTGTTTTATTTTTTTGATATAAAGGATATTTTTTGATATAGGAGTGGGAGTCGAACCTGTTGAAGCGGTGAAAGGTAACGTTGAAAAAACAATACTATACAATTATCTTGTTTTTGTTTTTGCTTTAATGAACAATTTCACTGTGCCTCAGCCTTGTACAGTTATTCACTGTCGTCTTCAACACAGACTCAAATCAAAGCAAATCATCAAATCAAATTTTATTTGTCACATACACATGGTTAGCAGATGTTAATGCGAGTGTAGCGAAATGCTTGTGCTTCTAGTTCCGACAATGCAGTAATAACAAGTAATCTAACTAGCAATTCCAAAACTACTGTCTTGTACACAGTGTAAGGGGATAAAGAATATGTACATAAGGATATATGAATGAGTGATGGTACAGAGCAGCATAGGCAAGATACAGTAGATGGTATCGAGTACAGTATATACATATGAGATGAGTATGTAAACAAAGTGGCATAGTTAAAGTGGCTAGTGATACATGTATTACATAAGAATGCAGTCGATGATATAGAGTACAGTATATACGTATGCATATGAGATGAATAATGTAGGGTAAGTAACATTATATAAGGTAGCATTGTTTAAAGTGGCTAGTGATATATTTACATCATTTCCCATCAATTCCCATTATTAAAGTGGCTGGAGTTGAGTCAGTGTCAGTGTGTTGGCAGCAGCCACTCAATGTTAGTGGTGGCTGTTTAACAGTCTGATGGCCTTGAGATAGAAGCTGTTTTTCAGTCTCTCGGCCCCAGCTTTGATGCACCTGTACTGACCTCGCCTTCTGGATGATAGCGGGGTGAACAGGCAGTGGCTCGGGTGGTTGATGTCCTTGATGATCTTTATGGCCTTCCTGTGACATCGGGTGGTGTAGGTGTCCTGGAGGGCAGGTAGTTTGCCCCCGGTGATGCGTTGTGCAGACCTCACTACCCTCTGGAGAGCCTTACGGTTGAGGGCGGAGCAGTTGCCGTGCCAGGCGGTGATACAGCCCGACAGGATGCTCTCGATTGTGCATCTGTAGAAGTTTGTGAGTGCTTTTGGTGACAAGCCGAATTTCTTCAGCCTCCTGAGGTTGAAGAGGCGCTGCTGCGCCTTCTTCACAATGCTGTCTGTTTGAGTGGACCAATTCAGTTTGTCTGTGATGTGTATGCCGAGGAACTTAAAACTTGCTACCCTCTCCACTACTGTTCCATCGATGTGGATAGGGGGGTGTTCCCTCTGCTGTTTCCTGAAGTCCACAATCATCTCCTTAGTTTTGTTGACATTGAGTGTGAGGTTATTTTCCTGACACCACACTCCGAGGGCCCTCACCTCCTCCCTGTAGGCCGTCTCGTCGTTGTTGGTAATCAAGCCTACCACTGTTGTGTCGTCCGCAAACTTGATGATTGAGTTGGAGGCGCGCGTGGCCACGCAGTCGTGGGTGAACAGGGAGTACAGGAGAGGGCTCAGAACGCACCCTTGTGGGGCCCCAGTGTTGAGGATCAGCGGGGGGGAGATGTTGTTGCCTACCCTCACCACCTGGGGGCGGCCCGTCAGGAAGTCCAGTACCCAGTTGCACAGGGCGGGGTCGAGACCCAGGGTCTCGAGCTTAATGACGAGCTTGGAGAGTACTATGGTGTTGAATGCCGAGCTGTAGTCAATGAACAGCATTCTCACATAGGTATTCCTCTTGTCCAGATGGGTTAGGGCAGTGTGCAGTGTGGTTGAGATTGCATCGTCTGTGGACCTATTTGGGCGGTAAGCAAATTGGAGTGGGTCTAGGGTGTCAGGTAGGGTGGAGGTGATATGGTCCTTGACTAGTCTCTCAAAGCACTTCATGATGACGGAAGTGAGTGCTACGGGGCGGTAGTCGTTTAGCTGAGTTACCTTAGCTTTCTTGGGAACAGGAACAATGGTGGCCCTCTTGAAGCATGTGGGAACAGCAGACTGGTATAGGGATTGATTGAATATGTCCGTAAACACACCGGCCAGACTCATTGTTCATAACAGAGTATTTTTCATTACATGAAGTCCTCATTGTTTTTGACTATTTAACTCTTTTACTGAAGGGCACCTTCCCTCTACAAATATCTGTTGTATCCTTAGCAACGCTCCCTTCTTCTTCTACCAAGTTATCTCCCCACCTACGTTCAATTCAACAAAATATGTGGTAAAATGTACTTCATTAACAGCTGTGGTTTTAAACCGCACAGGCAGCCAATCGGGATGTTTAAACAGCACAGGCAGCCAATCGGGATGTTTAAACAGCACAGGCAGCCAATCGGGATGTTTACCCCATTTATTTAAATTAGAAAGTTCTCTGGTGGCTTCAGTTCCTAATTCTAAAAACGGTGCCCTAGTTTAAGATATAAACAGGTATTTGATGAAAGGATGACTGTGTAGCTAGATCTAGCAGCAAATCAGAACTGGTAATCATATTACAACTTATATCTACCATGGTAAATGACTCCATCATACTGTGCCTAATAAGGGTTAGTATAGGGTTCAATTCCACGGAGGGGAACTCTGTTGATTGTGGTGCTGAGTATATGGGTGTGTCTCTGGTGTGGTTTAGTCCATGTCTTCAGGTAGAGGGTGTCCCCCCCCCCTTCGCTCTCTCGGCAGTGACCAGACAGCTGAAAACATTGGCAAATCACTATATTGATTTGATATTAACACATTTATGGAAACTTTTCCCTCCTCTCTTTCAGCAGTCACCCGACAGCCAGCCAGACATGGGCTGCTGCTTCAGCGGGTCTGAGGGGGAAGGAGAGGGGGACACGAAGCACAGGGGGGACAGCGGCTGTAAGACGTGCTGTCTGAAGACCAGGAACTGTGTGATGAGTGGAGAGTGTGGGCGGGCTCTTCAGATTGCCAACGTCTGTGCCATGTGTGGAATGTGCATCCGCATGTTTGTCTGTAAGTATTTCAGAGATGACAACCTCAGGGGTAATAAGGATGCCAAAACACCAGCTGTGTCCCAGTGTCCACACTAGGATCCTACCTGGCTATGTGTTCTGAACACCAGCTGTGTCCCAGTGTCCACACTAGGATCACACCTGGCCATGTGTTCTGAACACCAGCTGTGTCCCAGTGTCCACACTAGGATCATACCTGGCCATGTGTTCTGAACACCAGCTGTGTCCCAGTGTCCACACTAGGATCCTACCTGGCCATGCGTTCTGAACACCAGCTGTGTCCCAGTGTCCACACTAGGATCCTACCTGGCCATGCGTTCTGAACACCAGCTGTGTCCCAGTGTCCACACTAGGATCATACCTGGCCATGTGTTCTGAACACCAGCTGTGTCCCAGTGTCCACACTAGGATCCTACCTGGCCATGCGTTCTGAACACCAGCTGTGTCCCAGTGTCCACACTAGGATCACACCTGGCCATGTGTTCTGAACACCAGCTGTGTCCCAGTGTCCACACTAGGATCCTACCTGGCCATGCGTTCTAAAGGGTATGCTAATGTGAACGTTGGAACATAGCGGCTGTTTTATACTGTATGTTAATGCGTCATCTAAGACAAAATTTGTAATTTCATGTTATATTATTACAGAACAAGTTGGCACTAACCAGACAGGTATACAATGTTTCACGGCATACTATAACGCATTAATCAACATGAATGAATAAAGACTAAATGTGTAATGTACATTATGTAATCAACATTCCTAACACAGTGAAGAAGTAATCCGTGTATCAGGAACAGAAGTCATTTGTCCTCCATACCTCCTCTCTCACAGAGCTGTGACTCCATGAGGTCAGACCTGCTCTCATTCCCATGGCAGCTGTACAGAGAGCTGTGAACAATAGGACCGGTATGCCACTCTCCCATGGGTGGATCACCTGGGATCCAGCCATCTAACAAGACACACACCCTGGACCCGCCCTGTGCCTTACAGCCAATAGAATCAGCACCCTGGAGCCAAGCAGGAAGGCATGTGAAGCGTATCCTGTAATTCACGTCCTTGTGGCAATAATACTTGTTTTCCTTTTCTGTTGTAAAACATTTTGAAACAGTGTGCCCTAATGAACATGACCCTGTCCTGCTGCTGTTTATGCAGAGCTCCAGCTGGGGAGGGAACAGGCAGTAGGCAAGGCCCAGCAGGCAGTATGTATGCACAAACACGAACACATTGTTCATGCCACCAAGTGGCCTTTTGAAAACTGGAAGATCACGCAGGGAATCGGTGGAAACGTATTCATACCGGCGAAGAGACTGTACCACCGGGAACACTCGGCTGTGAGGGGAAATGATGTTTGTTGTGGAGAGACTGTACCACCGGGAACACTCGGCTGTGAGGGGAAATGATGTTTGTTGTGGAGAGAGGAGGGGGACCGATACGGAGGGGGGCAGAGAGAGATGAGAGCGGAGCTAGAGACAACGTTCTTTTTCATGCCAAATTGTCAATATAACGGTGCTTACAGGATGACACCAGAATGTACCAGGTAGGAAACCGGATCATCCTTATCCTAACACAGTGGCTTGGATGGGAAAAGGGCTCATAGGCTGTGTCCCATGTTCATAGTGCACTACTTCATACTTATCCTAACACAGTGGCTTGGATGGGAAAAGGGCTCATAGGCTGCGTTCCAGATGGCACCCTATTCCCTCCATAGTGCACTACTGCTGACCAGGGGGAATAGTGTCCATAGGGAATAGGGTGCCAGGCAGGTTGTGAGGATACAGGCTATACAGCCTCTCTCTCCTGTATATACAGAATGTCTCTCCTGTATATACAGAATGTCTCTCTCTCCTGTATATACAGTGTGTCTCTCTCTCTCTCCTGTATATACAGAATGTCTTTCTCTCTCTCCTGTATATACAGTACGTGTGTGTCTCTTCATCGTTCTCAAGTGTCTAAAAACCAAGTGCGTAGAGTCCGATACAGAACTGTGCCATTCATAGACTGGACTACCGTACCATGTTGGCCTATTCTTCACTGCTGAGGTGAATCTGCCCTCTTCCAAACGGTCTTTTTATCTGTAGAAAGTATTTTTCAGCAATGCTCCTGTGCTCCTTGACAGTCCAATACGCCAGAAAAGAGATGTGCTTTTTTTAATGATTAATTTGTTGTTTTTGTAGGGTGTTTTTATATTGTCTTTTTGGGGAGAATGGTCTTCATGATGTCTATTGGGATGATCATTTATTGTGCTCAGAAAATACTTTGTATACTGTAGGTGTCGTAGCTGGGGAAGAAACTATCGTTTCGGTTCCCCCTGCGTTCCCAATGGCACCCTATTCCCTATGCAGTGCACTACTTCAGACCAGATAGTCGGATGCAATTTGGAACACAGTACTTTGTTGTAGTGATGACCACACACCATTTCTATGTTGACATTGTGTAATGTATTACTTAATAAAGAACTACCAAGTGTACCGCCTGGACAAATACTGTTTTCTGTCCCTCCCCCCAAAAGACTTTCTGTTGCCAATTTAAGCAGTTTCCTAAATCAAAGACCAGTCCTTCATGAAAGGAACAAACTGTAGATTGATGTCTGACCTCTCACGGGGGACATTTCCAGAAGGATGTACTCACACACAGACACAGACACAGACACAGACACAGACACAGACACAGACACAGACACAGACACAGACACAGACACACACAGAAATGAAATAACATCAGGAGGGGCCCCGTTGACCGAAGACCAGTCCTTACAACTTCCAATAAAGAAGAACAAAATGGAAGATGTACTGATTTATATTTTATTAACCTCGCTATCTTCCTCCTCGGTTATCTCTCCTTGACTGAATGCATTCCTCTCTACTGCACTGTGATTCTCTTATGTACAGCGGGTGGTTCTGGAAAGAGACAGGGAGCAAGAGAGAAATCGTTATTTAGTAGGTATGGTCTGGTGCTGTCAATCACACTGTAGGTTACAGCACTAGCCCGTTCTCATGACTCCCACCTAATATACAGGTGGTGTACCGCACCGTTCTCATGACTCCCACCTAATATACAGGTGGTGTACCGTTGTCATGACTCCCACCTAATATACAGGTGGTGTACCGTTGTCATGACTCCCACCTAATATACAGGTGGTGTACCGTTCTCATGACTCCCACCTAATATACAGGTGGTGTACCGTTCTCATGACTCCCACCTAATATACAGGTGGTGTACCGTTGTCATGACTCCCACCAATTATACAGGTGGTGCATGCTCCTACCTATCTCTCTGATTTGGTCCTGCCGTACATACCTACACGTACGCTACGGTCACAAGACGCAGACCTCCTAATTGTCCCTAGAATTTCTAAGCAAACAGCTGTAGGCAGGGCTTTCTCCTATAGAGCTCCATTTTTATGAAACGGTCTGCCTACCCATGTCAGAGACGCAAATTCGGTCTCAACCTTTAAGTCTTTACTGAAGACTCATCTCTTCAGTGGGTCATTTGATTTAGTGTAGTCTGGCCCAGGAGTGGGAAGGTGAACGGAAAGGCTCTGGAGCAACGAACCGCCCTTGCTGTCTCTGCCTGGCCAGTTCCCCTCTTTCCACTGGGATTCTCTGCCTCTAACCCTATTACAGGGGCTGAGTCACTGGCTTACTGGGGCTCTCTCATGCCGTCCCTGGAGGGGGTGCGTCACCTGAGTGGGTTGATTCACTGATGTGGTCATCCTGTCTGGGTTGGTGCCCCCCCTTGGGTTGTGCCGTGGCGGAGGTCTTTGTGGGCTATACTCAGCCTTGTCTCAGGATGGTAAGTTGGTGGTTGAAGATATCCCTCTAGTGGTGTGGGGGCTGTGCTTTGGCAAAGTGGGTGGGGTTATATCCTTCCTGTTTGGCCCTGTCCGGGGGTGTCCTCGGATGGGGCCACAGTGTCTCCTGACCCCTCCTGTCTCAGCCTCCAGTATTTATGCTGCAGTAGTTTATGTGTCGGGGGGCTAGGGTCAGTTTGTTATATCTGGAGTACTTCTCCTGTCCTATTCGGTGTCCTGTGTGAATCTAAGTGTGCGTTCTCTAATTCTCTCCATCTCTCTTTCTTTCTCTCTCTCGAAGGACCTGAGCCCTAGGACCATGCCCCAGGACTACCTGACATGATGACTCCTTGCTGTCCCCAGTCCACCTGGCCGTGCTGCTGCTCCAGTTTCAACTGACCTGAGCCCTAGGACCATGCCCCAGGACTACCTGACATGATGACTCCTTGCTGTCCCCAGTCCACCTGACCGTGCTGCTGCTCCAGTTTCAACTGTTCTGCCTTATTATTATTCGACCATGCTGGTCATTTATGAACATTTGAACATCTTGGCCATGTTCTGTTATAATCTCCACCCGGCACAGCCAGAAGAGGACTGGCCACCCCACATAGCCTGGTTCTTCTCTAGGTTTCTTCCTAGGTTTTGGCCTTTCTAGGGAGTTTTTCCTAGCCAACGTGCTTCTACACCTGCATTGCTTGCTGTTTGGGGTTTTAGGCTGGGTTTCTGTACAGCACTTTGAGATATCAGCTGATGTACGAAGGGCTATATAAATACATTTGATTTGATTTGATTTGTGTACCGTTCTCATGACTCCCACCTAATATACAGGTGGTGTACCGTTCTCATGACTCCCACCTAATATACAGGTGGTGTACCGTTCTCATGACTCCCACCTAATATACAGGTGGTGTACCGTACCGTTCTCATGACTCCCACCTAATATACAGGTGGTGTACCGTTGTCATGACTCCCACCTAATATACAGGTGGTGTACCGTTCTCATGACTCCCACCTAATATACAGGTGGTGTACCGTACCGTTCTCATGACTCCCACCTAATATACAGGTGGTGTACCGTACCGTTCTCATGACTCCCACCTAATATACAGGTGGTGTACCGTTGTCATGACTCCCACCTAATATACAGGTGGTGTACCATTCTCATGACTCCCTAATATACAGGTGGTGTACCGTTGTCATGACTCCCACCTAATATACAGGTGGTGTACCGTTCTCATGACTCCCACCTAATATACAGGTGGTGTACCGTACCGTTCTCATGACTCCCACCTAATATACAGGTGGTGTACCGTTGTCATGACTCCCACCTAATATACAGGTGGTGTACCGTTGTCATGACTCCCACCTAATATACAGGTGGTGTACCGTACCGTTGTCATGACTCCCACCTAATATACAGGTGGTGTACCGTACCGTTCTCATGACTCCCACCTAATATACAGATGGTGTACCGTTCTCATGACTCCCACCTAATATACAGGTGGTGTACCGTACCGTTCTCATGACTCCCACCTAATATACAGGTGGTGTACCGTTCTCATGACTCCCACCTAATATACAGGTGGTGTACTGTTCTCATGACTCCCACCTAATATACAGGTGGTGTACCGTTCTCATGACTCCCACCTAATATACAGGTGGTGTACCGTACCGTACTCATGACTCCCACCTAATATACAGGTGGTGTACCGTACTGTTCTCATGACTCCCACCTAATATACAGGTGGTGTTGAGCAGTCCAACAGATTCATGAGTCATACAATTGCGTGTTTAATCATTGATCGACTAATGAGTTGTTTGAGGCAGAGCTTATTCAATTTTGATTGGACGATTTGTGTCCTTCCACATCAATATCTTCCACATAATAGCGTCACCTTGTCACCCTGCATGGATTCTTATCCAACCTCATCACACCAAAAAAAATGCTCAAATTGGTCTAAAATCACTGCTATCATTACGTTGAATTATTACCAATAGAAAAACTGATAGCTTACTATTATATCCTCATTCATTTCTCATTACTTTCAGACGGCCGAAATGTGTTCACCTCAAAATGTCTTCCCCCAGTTTCAATCCCATCTGTTTCCTGTCCATCTGTTTCCTGTCCAGCTGTCACCACCTCCATGGACCTGTCAGTTTAGATGTGACCTGGTCTTTCTGGAACCAAGCTGGTTCAACCTGAACCACAGAACACAGCATAATGAGATGAGCTACGTCTGACAGTCTGGACGGGACAGCTGCCCTAAAGCTCTACTCTCTCACAGTGATGTAATGTCTGTCTTCACTGTTGTAAGGTGTTGGGACAACAGACCTGAGAGGGTTGATGTTCTGGAATTATTGCTGTATGGTGTTGGAGACCTGAGAGGGATGATGTTCTGTAGTTATTGCTGTATGGTGTTAGACACCTGAGAGGGATGATGTTCTGTAGTTATTGCTGTACGGTGTTGGAGACCTGAGAGGGATGATGTTCTGTAGTTATTGCTGTATGGTGTTGGAGACCTGAGAGGGATGATGTTCTGGAGTTATTGCTGTATGGTGTTGGAGACCTGAGAGGGATGATGTTCTGTAGTTATTGCTGTATGGTGTAAGACACCTGAGAGGGATGATGTTCTGTAGTTATTGCTGTACGGTGTTGGAGACCTGAGAGGGATGATGTTCTGTAGTTATTGCTGTATGGTGTTGGAGACCTGAGAGGGATGATGTTCTGTAGTTATTGCTGTATGGCGTTAGAGACCTGAGAGGGATGATGTTCTGTAGTTATTGCTGAATGGTGTTGGAGACCTGAGAGGGATGATGTTCTGTAGTTATTGCTGTACAGTGTTGGATACCTGAGAGAGATGATGTTCTGTAGTTATTGCTGTACAGTGTTGGAGACCTGAGAGGGATGATGTTCTGTAGTTGTGAAAATGAAATGCTTGTGAATAACACATAAAAAAAACTAAATACTGTAAAGTTTTCTAGGAACTACAAGCACGGCTGGCCTATCTATCGGGGCATGGTCTGCAGTTATGTTATATGGTGTTAGAGGCCTGTCATTATTGCTGTAAGGTGTTGGAACTACAGACCTGAGTGGGATGATGAGGTGCTGGAACTACAGACCTGAGAGGGGTGATGTGCTGTAAGGTATTGGAACTACAGACCTGAGAGGGGTGATGAGGTGTTGGAACTACAGACCTGAGAGGGGTGATGATGTGCTGGAACTACAGACCTGAGAGGGGTGATGAGGTGTTGGAACTACAGACCTGAGAGGGGTGATGAGGTGTTGGAACTACAGACCTGAGAGGGGTGATGAGGTGTTGGAACTACAGACCTGAGAGGGGTGATGAGGTCTCTCTCTCTCTCTCTCTCGCTCTCTGTCTCTGTCTCTGTCTCTCTGTCTCTCTGTCTCACATCTCTATATCACTCCAACACAGCCAGGTAAGATGTTAGAGTCTGGAAGTGGACCCCAAAACAAATAACATATTTTAACAATACTATTGTTGAGATAGAGAGAGAGGCGTACATTGTTGTTTTTTGGGGGGAGGTCCACTTCCAGACTCTAACATCTTACCTGGCTCCCCTGCCCTCCTACCCCCCACTCAATTTCCATCTCACCGTGTTGCAGCGATATAGAGATGTGAGACATGAAGACAGAGAGAGATAGACAGAGAAATAGACCGAGAGATTCAGAGAGTCAGAGAGACAGAGAGAGAGAGAGAGAGAGATACAGAGAGTCAGAGAGACAGAGAGACAGAGAGAGAGAGACAGAGAAATAGACCGAGAGATACAGAGACAGAGAGACAGAGAGACAGAGAGAGAGATGTGAGGCGTAAACGGAGACCTGTTGAGAGAGACGGAGAAAGAGAAATCTAGATAGAGAGATAAAGAGTGAGTTCAACTCCTTCACCCAGCATGCATCACCAGTCTCTGTCTCTCCTCTTCCCAGTAGCAGCAGCCCTACTACAGTTCAACTCATTCACCCAGCATGCATCACCAGTCTCTCTCTGTCTCTCCTCTTCCCAGTAGCAGCAGCCCTACTACAGTTCAACTCCTTCACCCAGCATGCATCACCAGTCTCTGTCTATCCTCTTCCCAGTAGCAGCAGCCCTACTACAGTTCAACTCATTCACCCAGCATGCATTACCAGTCTCTCTCTGTCTCTCCTCTTCCCAGTAGCAGCAGTCCTACTACAGTTCAACTCCTTCACCCAGCATGCATCACCAGTCTCTCTCTGTCTCTCCTCTTCCCAGTAGCAGCAGTCCTACTACAGTTCAACTCCTTCACCCAGCATGCATCACCAGTCTCTCCTCTTCCCAGTAGCAGCAGCCCTACTACAGTTCAACTCCTTCACCCAGCATGCATCACCAGTCTCTGTCTCTCCTCTTCCCAGTAGCAGCAGCCCTACTACAGTTGAACTTATTCACCCAGCATGCATCACCAGTCTCTATCGCTCCTCTTCCCAGTAGCAGCAGCCCTACTACAGTTGAACTTATTCACCCAGCATGCATCACCAGTCTCTGTCTCTCCTCTTCCCAGTAGCAGATGCACTAATAAGCTGAAGCCCCCAGAAGCCCCAAACGTAGTGCACTATAAAGGGAAAAGGGTGCCATTTGGGACACACATGGTTTATCATGATGCCTATCAACCTCAGTAGCAGCAGTTTCTCAGAAATCCAGAGTTGTAGAGGGTTTCATTATCATAGATAAGATTCTTGTGAAATAGCTTGTCATCATTTCATAATCATAAACCTCTGGAATTGAGTGTATTGGAGTTAAAGGTATGAAGGTCCAGATAACAGAAAAGCTGTAAAGTTATGCTCAGCTGAACGGTGAGTCCTGCTGCCAGCGTGGTGCTAAACTGTAAAGTTATGCTGAGCTGAACGGTGAGTCCTGCTGCCAGCGTGGTGCTAAGCTGTAAAGTTATGCTGAGCTGAACGGTGAGTCCTGCTGCCAGCGTGGTGCTAAGCTGTAAAGTTATGCTGAGCTGAACGGTGAGTCCTGCTGCCAGCGTGGTGCTAAGCTGTAAAGTTATGCTGAGCTGAACGGTGAGTCCTGCTGCCAGCGTGGTGCTAAGCTGTAAAGTTATGCTGAGCTGAACGGTGAGTCCTGCTGCCAGCGTGGTGCTAAGCTGTAAAGTTATGCTGAGCTGAACGGTGAGTCCTGCTGCCAGCGTGGTGCTAAGCTGTAAAGTTATGCTGAGCTGAACGGTGAGTCCTGCTGCCAGCGTGGTGCTAAGCTGTAAAGTTATGCTGAGCTGAACGGTGAGTCCTGCTGCCAGCGTGGTGCTAAACTGTAAAGTTATGCTGAGCTGAACGGTGAGTCCTGCTGCCAGCGTGGTGCTAAGCTGTAAAGTTATGCTGAGCTGAACGGTGAGTCCTGCTGCCAGCGTGGTGCTAAGCTGTAAAGTTATGCTGAGCTGAACGGTGAGTCCTGCTGCCAGCGTGGTGCTAAGCTATAAAGTTATGCTGAGCTGAACGGTGAGTCCTGCTGCCAGCGTAGTGCTAAGCTGTAAAGTTATGCTGAGCTGAACGGTGAGCCCTGCTGCCAGCGTGGTGCTAAGCTGTAGCTGTTGCTGTGGTGTGGAGCCGCTGCGTGCT
>NC_092158.1:89124943-89152443 GCF_045791955.1 Oncorhynchus clarkii lewisi
TTCCTGTGGGCCATTAGGCAGGCCTTTCTAACCCTGTTCCTGTGGGCCATTAGGCAGGCCTTTCTAACCCTGTACCCATGGGCCATTAGGCAGGCCTTTCTAACCCTGTTCCTGTGGGCCATTAGGCTGGCCATTCTAACCCTGTTCCTGTGGGCCATTAGGCAGGCCTTTCTAACCCTGTTCCTGTGGGCCATTAGGCAGGCCATTCTAACCCTGTTCCTGTGGGCCATTAGGCAGGCCTTTCTAACCCTGTTCCTGTGGGCCATAAGGCAGGCCTTTCTAACCCTGTTCCTGTGGGCCATTAGGCAGGCCTTTCTAACCCTGTTCCTGTGGGCCATAAGGCAGGCCTTTCTAACCCTGTTCCTGTGGGCCATTAGGCAGGCCTTTCTAACCCTGTTCCTGTGGGCCATTAGGCAGGCCTTTCTAACCCTGTTCCTGTGGGCCATTAGGCAGGCCTTTCTAACCCTGTTCCTGTGGGCCATTAGGGCAGGCCTTTCTAACCCTGTTCCTGTGGGCCATAAGGCAGGCCTTTCTAACCCTGTTCCTGTGGAGAACAATCCTGTAGGTTTGTGCACCTATCCCAGTTGTTGTAACTAACCTGATTCAGCTAATTCTTAGAGTTGTTCGAGAATAGGTTGGGAGTGAAAACCTACAGGACAGTAGCTCTCCAGGAACATGGTTGGAGAGCCCTCCCATAGCTATACAACTCTGTCATATTGACCATGGTTGTACCATTCCAATTATATGGATGGCCATTGAAATAACACAATGTCAGCTCCATCCATGATATCTTTCCGTACCTCATGTAGGCTGCTAGTCTCCTGGTCTCTAACCCATCTGCTGTATATCATGTAGGCTGCTAGTCTCCTGGTATCTAACCTATCTGCTGTACCTCATGTAGACTGCTAGTCTCCTGGTATCTAACCTATCTGCTGTACCTCATGTAGACTGCTAGTCTCCTGGTATCTAACCTATCTGCTGTATATCATGTAGACTGCTAGTCTCCTGGTATCTAACCTATCTGCTGTACCTCATGTAGGCTGCTAGTCTCCTGGTCTCTAACCTATCTGCTGTACCTCATGTAGGCTGCTAGTCTCCTGTCTCTAACCTATCTGCTGTATATCATGTAGGCTGCTAGTCTCCTGGTCTCTAACCTATCTGCTGTACCTCATGTAGGCTGCTAGTCTCCTGGTCTCTAACCTATCTGCTGTATATCATGTAGGCTGCTAGTCTCCTGGTCTCTAACCTATCTGCTGTACCTCATGTAGGCTGCTAGTCTCCTGGTCTCTAACCTATCTGCTGTATATCATGTAGGCTGCTAGTCTCCTGGTCTCTAACCTATCTGCTGTATACTATGTAGGCTGCTAGTCTCCTGGTCTCTAACCTATCTGCTGTATATCATGTAGGCTGCTAGTCTCCTGTCTCTAACCTATCTGCTGTACCTCATGTAGACTGCTAGTCTCCTGGTCTCTAACCTATCTGCTGTACCTCATGTAGGCTGCTAGTCTCCTGGTCTCTAACCTATCTGCTGTATATCATGTAGGCTGCTAGTCTCCTGGTCTCTAACCTATCTGCTGTACCTCATGTAGGCTGCTAGTCTCCTGGTCTCTAACCTATCTGCTGTACCTCATGTAGGCTGCTAGTCTCCTGGTCTCTAACCTATCTGCTGTACCTCATGTAGACTGCTAGTCTCCTGGTCTCTAACCTATCTGCTGTACCTCATGTAGGCTGCTAGTCTCCTGTCTCTAACCTATCTGCTGTACCTCATGTAGGCTGCTAGTCTCCTGGTCTCTAACCTATCTGCTGTATATAATGTAGGCTGCTAGTCTCCTGGTCTCTAACCTATCTGCTGTACCTCATGTAGGCTGCTAGTCTCCTGGTCTCTAACCTATCTGCTGTACCTCATGTAGGCTGCTAGTCTCCTGCTATCTAACCTATCTGCTGTATATCATGTAGGCTGCTAGTCTCCTGGTCTCTAACCCATCTGCTGTATATCATGTAGGCTGCTAGTCTCCTGGTCTCTAACCTATCTGCTGTACCTCATGTAGGCTGCTAGTCTCCTGGTCTCTAACCTATCTGCTGTACCTCATGTAGGCTGCTAGTCTCCTGGTCTCTAACCTATCTGCTGTACCTCATGTAGACTGCTAGTCTCCTGGTCTCTAACCTATCTGCTGTACCTCATGTAGGCTGCTAGTCTCCTGTCTCTAACCTATCTGCTGTACCTCATGTAGGCTGCTAGTCTCCTGTCTCTAACCTATCTGCTGTACCTCATGTAGACTGCTAGTCTCCTGGTATCTAACCTATCTGCTGTATATCATGTAGGCTGCTAGTCTCCTGGTATCTAACCTATCTGCTGTATATCATGTAGGCTGCTAGTCTCCTGGTATCTAACCCATCTGCTGTATATCATGTAGGCTGCTAGTCTCCTGTCTCTAACCTATCTGCTGTACCTCATGTAGGCTGCTAGTCTCCTGGTATCTAACCCATCTGCTGTATATCATGTAGGCTGCTAGTCTCTAACTCATCTGCTGTATATCATGTAGACTGCTAGTCTCTAACCCATCTGCTGTATATAATGTAGACTGCTAGTCTCTAACCCATCTGCTGTATATCATGTAGACTGCTAGTCTCTAACTCATCTGCTGTATATCATGTAGACTGCTAGTCTCTAACCCATCTGCTGTATATAATGTAGACTGCTAGTCTCTAACCCATCTGCTGTATATCATGTAGACTGCTAGTCTCTAACTCATCTGCTGTATATAATGTAGACTGCTAGTCTCTAACCCATCTGCTGTATAGCATGTAGACTGCTAGTCTCTAACCCATCTGCTGTATAGCATGTAGACTGCTAGTCTCTAACCCATCTGCTGTATATCATGTAGACTGCTAGTCTCTAGCACATCTGCTGTATATAACATAGACTGCTAGTCTCTAACCCATCTGCTGTATTTAATGTAGACTGCTAGTCTCCTGTCTCTAACTCATCTGCTGTATATCATGTAGACTGCTAGTCTCTAACCCATCTGCTGTATATAATGTAGACTGCTAGTCTCTAACTCATCTGCTGTATATCATGTAGGCTGCTAGTCTCCTGGTATCTAACCCATCTGCTGTATATAATGTAGACTGCTAGTCTCTAACCCATCTGCTGTATATCATGTAGACTGCTAGTCTCTAACTCATCTGCTGTATATAATGTAGACTGCTAGTCTCTAACCCATCTGCTGTATAGCATGTAGACTGCTAGTCTCGAACCCATCTGCTGTATATCATGTAGACTGCTAGTCTCTAGCACATCTGCTGTATATAACATAGACTGCTAGTCTCTAACCCATCTGCTGTATTTAATGTAGACTGCTAGTCTCCTGTCTCTAACTCATCTGCTGTATATAATGTAGATTGCTAGTCTCTAACCCATCTGCTGTATATAATGTAGACTGCTAGTCTCCTGTCTCTAACCCATCTGTTGTATGTCATGTAGACTGCTGGGTCTCTAACCCATCTGTTGTATATCATGTAGACTGCTAGTCTCTAACTCATCTGCTGTATATAATGTAGTTGAGTCTCTAACCCATCTGCTGTATATCATGTAGACTGCTAGTCTCTAACTCATCTGCTGTAAATAATGTAGACTGCTAGTCTCTAACCCATCTGCTGTATATCATGTAGACTGCTAGTCTCTAGCACATCTGCTGTATATAATGTAGACTGCTAGTCTCTAACTCATCTGCTGTATATAATGTAGACTGCTAGTCTCTAACTCATCTGTTGTACATCATGTAGACTGCTAGTCTCTAACCCATCTGCTGTATATAATGTAGACTGGTAGTCTCTAGCTCATCTGCTGTATATAATGTAGACTTCTAGTCTCTAACTCATCTGCTGTATATCATGTAGACTGCTAGTCTCTAACTCATCTGTTGTATATCATGTAGACTGCTAGTCTCTAACTCATCTGCTGTATATAATGTAGACTGCTAGTCTCTAACCCATCTGCTGTATATCATGTAGACTGCTAGTCTCTAACTCATCTGCTGTTAATAATGTAGACTGCTAGTCTCTAACCCATCTGCTGTATAGCATGTAGACTGCTAGTCTCTAACCCATCTGCTGTATAG
The DNA here is from genome assembly GCF_045791955.1 of Oncorhynchus clarkii lewisi. NCBI lineage: Eukaryota > Metazoa > Chordata > Actinopteri > Salmoniformes > Salmonidae > Oncorhynchus > Oncorhynchus clarkii. The sequence goes on from NC_092158.1 coordinate 89,129,065, forward strand.
CATGTAGACTGCTAGTCTCTAACCCATCTGCTGTATATCATGTAGACTGCTAGTCTCTAGCACATCTGCTGTATATAACATAGACTGCTAGTCTCTAACCCATCTGCTGTATTTAATGTAGACTGCTAGTCTCCTGTCTCTAACTCATCTGCTGTATATCATGTAGACTGCTAGTCTCTAACCCATCTGCTGTATATAATGTAGACTGCTAGTCTCTAACTCATCTGCTGTATATCATGTAGGCTGCTAGTCTCCTGGTATCTAACCCATCTGCTGTATATAATGTAGACTGCTAGTCTCTAACCCATCTGCTGTATATCATGTAGACTGCTAGTCTCTAACTCATCTGCTGTATATAATGTAGACTGCTAGTCTCTAACCCATCTGCTGTATAGCATGTAGACTGCTAGTCTCTAACCCATCTGCTGTATAGCATGTAGACTGCTAGTCTCTAGCACATCTGCTGTATATAACATAGACTGCTAGTCTCTAACCCATCTGCTGTATTTAATGTAGACTGCTAGTCTCCTGTCTCTAACTCATCTGCTGTATATAATGTAGATTGCTAGTCTCTAACCCATCTGCTGTATATAATGTAGACTGCTAGTCTCCTGTCTCTAACCCATCTGTTGTATGTCATGTAGACTGCTGGGTCTCTAACCCATCTGTTGTATATCATGTAGACTGCTAGTCTCTAACTCATCTGCTGTATATAATGTAGTTGAGTCTCTAACCCATCTGCTGTATATCATGTAGACTGCTAGTCTCTAACTCATCTGCTGTAAATAATGTAGACTGCTAGTCTCTAACCCATCTGCTGTATGTCATGTAGACTGCTAGTCTCTAGCACATCTGCTGTATATAATGTAGACTGCTAGTCTCTAACTCATCTGCTGTATATAATGTAGACTGCTAGTCTCTAACTCATCTGTTGTACATCATGTAGACTGCTAGTCTCTAACCCATCTGCTGTATATAATGTAGACTGGTAGTCTCTAGCTCATCTGCTGTATATAATGTAGACTTCTAGTCTCTAACTCATCTGCTGTATATCATGTAGACTGCTAGTCTCTAACTCATCTGCTGTATATCATGTAGACTGCTAGTCTCTAACTCATCTGCTGTATATAATGTAGACTGCTAGTCTCTAACCCATCTGCTTTATATCATGTAGACTGCTAGTCTCTAACTCATCTGCTGTTAATAATGTAGACTGCTAGTCTCTAACTCATCTGCTGTATATCATGTAGACTGCTAGTCTCTAACTCATCTGCTGTATATAATGTAGACTGCTAGTCTAATTAATCTGCTGTATATAATGTAGACTGCTAGTCTCTAACCCATCTGCTGTATAGCATGTAGACCGCTAGTCTCCTGTCACTAACCCATCTGTTGTATAGCATGTAGACTGCTACTTTCTAACCCATCTGCTGTATAGCATGTAGACTGCTAGTCTCCTGTCTCTAACCCATCTGCTGACACCTTGTCATGTTCAGCCCAAGTTCATTGACTGTGTGTGTCACTCCTATCTCTGTCCCCCTGCTACAACCAGCGCACATCGCCAATAATGAGGGAGAGGGAGAGTTCCTAGGCCGCATCCCAACGGGCACCCTATTGCCTTACATAGTGCACTATAGTACCAAGCCCCTGGTTAAAAGTAGTGCACAATATAGGAAATAGGCTGCCATTTGGGACACAAACCCTGTCTCTACATCAGTGACATCCAGAGACCATGTTATCAGTGTATGATTACACAGACAGACCCGGGACATCAAATGACTCATTTTACAGTACATACGCTCGCTGTCTCATCATGTCATCCTGTTACGCCTCTTTTGAGGGAGGGATTGAAGCTCGCTGTTTAAATTAGGAGGTGTGCAGAGCAGAGCTGCTACACAGAGGTTTGTGTCCAAAATGGCAAACCTATTCCCTATATAGTGCACTACGTTTGACCTGAACCCTATGGGTCCTGGTCACAAATAGTGCACTACATAAGGAGTAGGATGCCATTTGGGACACAGACCTAATTAAAATGCATGGTATTGATGTGAGGAAGGCAGGATGCTGTGGAGACAGGGAGCTCTGAGGAGTCTCTCCTTGATCTATCTCTCTCTCCTGATGATACATGTACATTGCAGTGTGTTCGGTCCCACGCTCCAGAGGATCATACAGTCTCATTATTACATCTGTCCAGGTGACCAGGTTGATTGAAAGACCATATGACGGGCAGCGGGTGGGCAGCTCTGACGTTGGTTCGTCTGATAGATGAAACAGAGATACTACAAGACTACATCTCCTCTTCTCTCCTCCCTTCTCTTCTCTCCTTCCTTCTCCTCCCTTCTTCTCTCCTCCCTTCTCTCCTCTCTTCTCTCCTCTCCTTCTCTCCTTCGCTTCTCACCTTCCTTCTCCTTCCTTCTTCTTTTCTCTCCTCTCCTCCTTACTTCTCCTCTCATGTCCTCTCCTCTCAATGCACAGACAGGCAGGCACACAGACAGACAGGCAGGCAGGCTGAGAGAGACAGGTACAGACAGACAGACAGGTACAGACAGACAGACGGGTACTGACAGACAGACGGGTACAGACAGGCAGACGGGTACAGACAGGCAGACGGGTACAGACAGACAGACGGGTACAGACAGACAGACGGGTACAGACAGACAGACGGGTACAGACAGACAGAAAGTTACAGACAGACGGGTACAGACAGACAGATGGGTACAGACAGACGGGTACAGACAGACAGAAAGTTACAGACAGACAGACAGACAGGCAGGCAGGCAGGCAGGCAGGCTGAGAGAGACAGGTACAGACAGACAGAAAGTTACAGACAGACAGGTACAGACAGACAAACAGACAGGTACAACAGACAGAGACAGACAGACAAACAGACAGGTACAACAGACAGGTACAGACAGACAAACAGACAGGTACAGACAGACAAACAGACAGGTACAACAGACAGAGAGACAGACAGCTACAACATACAGCGTATTGGTAAAAAAAAGCTTGCCAGTAAAACACCTTCCTCTCTGGTTCATTATGTCTCCAGCTGTGTCGTAGTGATTTACATTTACGCCTCCCTTTGACGTCTGCAGGTCACCAGGCAGGAAAAGACTGTCTGCATCTCAAATGGTACCCTATTCCCTCTGTAGTGCACTATACAGTGCCTTGCAAAAGTATTCGGCCCCCTTGAACTTTGCGACCTTTTGCCACATTTCAGGCTTCAAACATAAAGATATAAAACTGTATTTTTTTGTGAAGAATCAACAACAAGTGGGACACAATCATGAAGTGGAACGACATTTATTGGATATTTCAAACTTTTTTAACAAATCAAAAACTGAAAAATTGGGCGTGCAAAATTATTCAGCCCCTTTACTTTCAGTGCAGCAAACTCTCTCCAGAAGTTCAGTGAGGATCTCTGAATGATCCAATGTTGACCTAAATGACTAATGATGATAAATACAATCCACCTGTGTGTAATCAAGTCTTCGTATAAATGCACCTGCACTGTGATAGTCTCAGAGGTCCGTTAAAAGCGCAGAGAGCATCATGAAGAACAAGGAACACACCAGGCAGGTCCGAGATACTGTTGTGAAGAAGTTTAAAGCCGGATTTGGATACAAAAAGATTTCCCAAGCTTTAAACATCCCGAGGAGCACTGTGCAAGCGATAATATTGAAATGGAAGAAGTATCAGACCACTGCAAATCTACCAAGACCTGGCCGTCCCTCTAAACTTTCAGCTCATACAAGGAGAAGACTGATCAGAGATGCAGCCAAGAGGCCCATGATCACTCTGGATGAACTGCAGAGATCTACAGCTGAGGTGGGAGACTCTGTCCATAGGACAACAATCAGTCGTATATTGCACAAATCTGGCCTTTATGGAAGAGTGGCAAGAAGAAAGCCATTTCTTAAAGATATCCATAAAAAGTGTTGTTTAAAGTTTGCCACAAGCCACCTGGGAGACACACCAAACATGTGGAAGAAGGTGCTCTGGTCAGATGAAACCAAAATTGAACTTTTTGGCAACAATGCAAAACGTTATGTTTGGCGTAAAAGCAACACAGCTGAACACACCATCCCCACTGTCAAACATGGTGGTGGCAGCATCATGGTTTGGGCCTGCTTTTCTTCAGCAGGGACAGGGAAGATGGTTAAAATTGATGGGAAGATGGATGGAGCCAAATACAGGACCATTCTGGAAGAAAACCTGATGGAGTCTGCAAAAGACCTGAGACTGGGACGGAGATTTGTCTTCCAACAAGACAATGATCCAAAACGTAAAGCAAAATCTACAATGGAATGGTTCAAAAATAAACATATCCAGGTGTTAGAATGGCCAAGTCAAAGTCCAGACCTGAATCCAATCGAGAATCTGTGGAAAGAACTGAAAACTGCTGTTCACAAATGCTCTCCATCCAACCTCACTGAGCTCGAGCTGTTTTGCAAGGAGGAATGGGAAAAAATGTCAGTCTCTCGATGTGCAAAACTGATAGAGACATACCCCAAGCGACTTACAGCTATAATCGCAGCAAAAGGTGACGCTACAAACTATTAACTTAAGGGGGCTGAATCATTTTGCACGCCCAATTTTTCAGTTTTTGATGAAACTTTGAAAAAGTTTGAAATATCCAATAAATGTCGTTCCACTTCATGATTGTGTCCCACTTGTTGTTGATTCTTCACAAAAAATACAGTTTTATATCTTTCTGTTTGAAGCCTGAAATGTGGCAAAAGGTCGCAAAGTTCAAGGGGGCCGAATACTTTCGCAAGGCACTGTATTAGACCAGGGACCATTGGACTAATCCCTCTGTAGTGCACTACTTTAGACCAGGGTCCATTGGGCTAATCCCTCTGTAGTGCATTACTTTAGACCAGGGCCCATTGGGCTATTCCCTCTGTAGTGCACTACTTTATACCAGGCTCCATTGGGCTAATCCCTCTGTAGTGCACTACTTTAGACCAGGGTCCATTGGGCTAATCCCTCTGTAGTGCATTACTTTAGACCAGGGCCCATTGGGCTATTCCCTCTGTAGTGCACTACATTAGACAAGGACCCATTGGGCTAATCCCTCTGTAGTGCACTACATTAGACAAGGACCCATTGGGCTAATCCCTCTGTAGTGCACTACTTTAGACCAGGGTCCATTGGGCTAATCCCTCTGTAGTGCATTACTTTAGACCAGGGCCCATTGGGCTATTCCCTCTGTAGTGCACTACATTAGACCAGGGTCCATTGGGCTATTCCCTCTGTAGTGCACTACTTTAGACCAGGGTCCATTGGGCTAATCCCTCTGTAGTGCACTACTTTAGACCAGGGTCCATTGGGCTAATCCCTCTGTAGTGCACTACTTTAGACCAGGATCCATTGGGCTAATCCCTCTGTAGTGCACTACTTTAGACCAGGGCCCATTGGGCTAATCCCTCTGTAGTGCACTACATTAGACCAGGGACCATTGGGCTAATCCCTCTGTAGTGCACTACATTAGACCAGGACCCATTGGGCTATTCCCTCTGTAGTGCACTACATTAGACCAGGGTCCATTGGGCTAATCCCTCTGTAGTGCACTACATTAGACCAAGGTCCATTGGGCTATTCCCTCTGTAGTGCACTACTTTAGACCAGGGTCCATTGGGCTAATCACTCTGTAGTGCACTACTTTAGACCAGGGTCCATTGGGCTAATCCCTCTGTAGTGCACTACTTTAGACCAGGGTCCATTGGGCTAATCCCTCTGTAGTGCACTACTTTAGACCAGGGTCCATTGGGCTAATCCCTCTGTAGTGCACTACTTTAGACCAGGGTCCATTGGGCTAATCCCTCTGTAGTGCACTACTTTAAACCAGGGTCCATTGGGCTAATCCCTCTGTAGTGCACTACTTTATACCAGGCTCCATTGGGCTAATCCCTCTGTAGTGCACTACTTTAGACCAGAGTCCATTGGGCTAATCCCTCTGTAGTGCACTACTTTAGACCAGGGCCCATTGGGCTAATAAAGCACCATTTGGGTGAACAACCAGAGGAAGCAGAGTGAAGAGAACATAACCAGAACATCTGGGGTGGCAGGGTAGCCTAGTGGTTAGAGCATTGGACTAGTCACCGAAAGGTTGCAAGTTCAAATCCCCGAGCTGACAAGGTACAAATCTGTTGTTCTGAACAGGCAGTTAACCCACTGTTCGTAGGCTGTCTTAACTGATGTTCTTAACTGACTTGCCTAGTAAAATAAAAAATCTTGTTTCTGACTGGTTTTGTTGCTAGAGGGTCTGATACCAGCACAGACAGGCTCACACAGTAATACACACACCTCTAGGAGTACATCAGTAATACACACACCTCTAGGAGTACATCAGTAATACACACACCTCTAGGAGTACATCAGTAATACACACACCTCTAGGAGTACATTTTTCATATTTCACACTTCTATATTTCATGGGGCGGCAGGTAGCCTAGTGGTTAGAGCGTTGGGCCAGTAACCGAAAGGTTGGTAGATCGAATCCCCAAGCTGACAAGGTAAAAATCTGCCATTCTGCCACTGAACAAGGCAGTTAGCCCACTGTTCCTAGACCAGTGTTCCCCAGTAGGCTGCCATTGTAAATATGAACTTGTTCTGACTTGCCTAGTTAAATAAAAATAAATGTCATACTTCTATAATTTCATCACAGAGAATCTTATATTGATCACACCAGAGCTACATGCATCTTAGTGTTGATCATTTTATTGTATCATAGATACAGCCTCTAACACGGAGTACTATGCTCTCTGTTTACCAAACTAAAGGCAGGGTACCGTAGCCTGGTCACCTGGGAGCGGAGTCCGCTAGCAGGGTTTGTGAATAGAGCTCTCTACTGCTAGCTGTGTTTGTGTACAGAGCTCTAATGTTCTCTATTGCTAGCTGGGTTTGTGTTCAGAGCTCTAATGTTCTCTACTGCTAGCTGGGTTTGTGTACAGAGCTCTAATGTTCTCTATTGCTAGCTGGGTTTGTGTATAGAGCTCTAATGTTCTCTACTGCTAGCTGGGTTTGTGTTCAGAGCTCTAATGTTCTCTACTGCTAGCTGGGTTTGTGTTCAGAGCTCTAATGCTCCCTACTGCTAGCTGGGTTTGTGTTCAGAGCTCTAATGTTCTCTACTGCTTGCTGGGAGTGCTTGGCATTATGGAGTGCTTGGTACCACCTATCCACAGCAGCAGATCCTGGTTATTTGTAATGTAGACTGATGGTGTTCATGGTGAAAACACTCTCTTTAGTGTAACGCCCATCTGTCTTCCCTCGCTCATCCACAGAGGATCAACACATGGTGGCATCCCAAATGACACCATGTTCCCTATTTAGCTCACTACCCTAGTGTTTCCCATAGGCCTCTGGTCAAAAGTAGTGTACTACCCTAGGATTTCCCATAGGCCTCTGGTCAAAAGTAGTGACCTACCCTAGGGTTTCCCCATAGACCTCTGGTCAAAAGTAGTGTACTGTATAAGGAATAGGATGCCATTTGGGGAAAGACTACAGTTCTGTCTCTCTGTCAGCCAGGAGCACACTTGTGTTTAGGACTAATGAAGACCCAGATGGCCTACTGTCATCAACATGAAATAAAGTAGCCAATGAAACGTCCTGATAAACGTAGCTAGCGCAAATACGTCTTCCAATGGGCAGCTCCTTGGACTAGAACAACTGGCCTCTGATTTAATTGTGAATACATTACAGAAGATGAATGTTTAGATTTGAGTTACTTAAAGAGATTACGAGATGTTTTTAAGATACTTTGGATCAGAACATGTATTTTTACTGATTCCAGTCTAATTGACTCCCCATGGATCATTCTGTCCAGCAGACCAACAGGACGTGAACAGCATCAAACATGAATGGAAAAAGCCACAAAACGCCCAAATAGACACATAAACCACCACATGATGCCTAACAGAGCATTACAATCCCAGTTAAATGGCTCCATGTGCTTTGAACAGTGTATATTGTGTTTGAACAGTATATATTGTGTTTGAGCAGTATATATTGTGTTTGAGCAGTATATGTTGTGTTTGAACAGTATATATTGTATTTGAGCAGTGTATATTGTGTTTGAGCAGTGTATGTTGTGTTTGAGCAGTGTATATTGTGTTTGAGCAGTGCATGTTGTATGTTGTATTTGAGCAGTATATATTGTGTTTGAGCAGTATATGTTGTGTTTGAGCAGTGTATATTGTGTTTGAGCAGTATATATTGTGTTTGAGCAGTATATATTGTGTTTGAGCAGTGTATATTGTGTTTGAGCAGTGTATGTTGTATATTGTATTTGAGCAGTATATATTGTGTTTGAGCAGTATATATTGTGTTTGAGCAGTATATATTGTGTTTGAGCAGTGTATATTGTGTTTGAGCAGTGTATATTGTGTTTGAGCAGTGTATATTGTGTTTGAGCAGTATACATTGTGTTTGAGCAGTATATGTTGTGTTTGAGCAGTGTATATTGTATTTGAGCAGTGTATATTGTGTTTGAGCAGTATATATTGTGTTTGAGCAGTATATATTGTATTTGAGCAGTGTATATTGTGTTTGAGCAGTATATATTGTGTTTGAGCAGTGTATATTGTGTTTGAGCAGTATACATTGTGTTTGAGCAGTATATGTTGTGTTTGAGCAGTGTATATTGTATTTGAGCAGTGTATATTGTGTTTGAGCAGTATATATTGTGTTTGAGCAGTATATGTTGTGTTTGAGCAGTGTATATTGTGTTTGAGCAGTATATGTTGTGTTTGAGCAGTGTATATTGTGTTTGAGCAGTATATATTGTGTTTGAGCAGTGTATATTGTGTTTGAGCAGTGTATATTGTGTTTGAGCAGTGTATGTTGTATATTGTGTTTGAGCAGTGTATATTGTGTTTGAGCAGTATATATTGTGTTTGAGCAGTATATATTGTGTTTGAGCAGTGTATATTGTGTTTGAGCAGTGTATGTTGTGTTTGAGCAGTGTATATTGTGTTTGAGCAGTATATATTGTGTTTGAGCAGTGTATGTTGTATATTGTGTTTGAGCAGTGTATGTTGTATTTGAGCAGTATACATTGTGTTTGAGCAGTATATGTTGTGTTTGAGCAGTATATATTGTGTTTGAGCAGTATATATTGTGTTTGAGCAGTATATATTGTGTTTGAGCAGTATATATTGTGTTTGAGCAGTATATATTGTGTTTGAGCAGTATATATTGTGTTTGAGCAGTATATATTGTGTTTGAGCAGTGTATATTGTGTTTGAGCAGTGTATATTGTGTTTGAGCAGTGTATATTGTGTTTGAGCAGTGTATATTGTGTTTGAGCAGTATATATTGTGTTTGAGCAGTGTATGTTGTATATTGTGTTTGAGCAGTATATATTGTGTTTGAGCAGTATACATTGTGTTTGAGCAGTGTATATTGTGTTTGAGCAGTATATATTGTGTTTGAGCAGTGTATATTGTGTTTGAGCAGTATATATTGTGTTTGAGCAGTGTATGTTGTATATTGTGTTTGAGCAGTGTATATTGTGTTTGAGCAGTATATGTTGTGTTTGAGCAGTATATATTGTGTTTGAGCAGTATATGTTGTGTTTGAGCAGTATATATTGTGTTTGAGCAGTGTATGTTGTATATTGTGTTTGAGCAGTATATATTGTGTTTGAGCAGTATATATTGTGTTTGAGCAGTATATGTTGTGTTTGAGCAGTATATATTGTGTTTGAGCAGTATATGTTGTGTTTGAGCAGTATATATTGTGTTTGAGCAGTATATATTGTGTTTGAGCAGTATATATTGTGTTTGAGCAGTATATATTGTGTTTGAGCAGTGTATATTGTGTTTGAGCAGTATATATTGAACCGAGCAGGGAAGGAAGCAGCAGGACTATGATGGACCAGATCATGATGGACCAGATCATGATGGACCAGACCACGATGGACCAGACCACGATGGACCAGACCACGATGGACCAGACCACGATGGACCAGACCACGATGGACCAGACCACGATGGACCAGACCACGATGGACCAGACCACGATGGACCAGGCAAATCAAATTGTATTGGTCACTTACCCGTGTTTAGCAGATGTTATTGCAGGTGTAGAGAAATGCTTGTGTTTCTAGCTCCAACAGGGCAGTAATATCTAACCAGTAGTATCTAACAATTACACAACATATATACAATACACACAAGTCTAAGTAAAGGAATGGAATTAAGAATATATAAATATATGGACGAGCAATGTCAGAGCGGCATAGACTAAGATACCACAGCAGACCTGGGTTCAAATACCATTAGAAATCTTTCAAATACTTTGAGCATTTGCTTTAGCCTGCCTGGAGTGCCATATGGGCGGAGTATGCCTTCAAGTGACTATTCTATTGGTTAAATGATGCCAGGCAAGCTCAATCAGCACAGAAAAAGTATGGGAAATGATTTTGAATAGTGTTTGAACCCAAGTGTGGACCATATGACTGTTCTGTTCTGTTCCTCCATGGCCCCAGTCCAAAGCCTCTCCTCAGACAGACAGACACTCCAGAAATGGATTACCGCCTCTCTGATTGCAGTTCTCTCTCAAATCCAAATTGCGACTACAGACACGAATCCAGACCATATTCCTGGAGTACACTAAATCACTCTCACACGCTCCCCCCTCCTCACCCTACTCCCTATCCTCTCCCCTCCCTTCTCAACCTCTCCACTCCGCTGCCACATAAAAACACCCAACAAGAGGAGCTGAATGGAGAACGATGTTGCTCTGCTCCTCATGTGTCCTTGTAATCGAAGCCAGGAACATTTATGTCTGCCTCTCTCATCTCTCTCTCACTCTGATCTCGCTCTCTGCATCTCTCTCTCTTTGTGTGTCTCTCTCTCTCTCCTCTCTCTCACTCCCTCTTGCTCTCTCTCATCTCTCTGTCTCTCTGTCTCACTCTCTTTCTATCTCTGTCTCTCTCTCTCTGTCACTCATCTCCGTCTCAACCTCTTTCTCTCCCCCTCTCTCGCTCTCCTTCGTCGTTCTTCCACACAGTGTTAGACAGACAGACAGACAGACAGACAGACAGACGGGACACTGGAGGGGAGCGGGTTCTGTACGTAACGCCTGCTCAATGTCCGCGTCCAGCTCCCACACGACCGGCGCTACCAGGCAGGAGGCCGGGAGTATGGGAGTCTGATCCATGGGCCGCTCCTCTGTGTCATACAGCCGGGACAGCGCGTCTGCCTTAACATTTTGGGAACCGGGTCTGTAGGACAGGGTAAACAGAAAACGGGTAAAGAACATGGCCCACCTTGCCTGACGAGGATTCAGTCTCCTAGCTGCCTGGATTTACTCCAGGTTGCGGTGGTCAGTCCAGATGAGAAAAGGGTGTTCAGCCCCCTCAAGCCAGTGTCTCCATGCCTTCAACGCCTTCACCACAGCCAACAGCTCCCGGGCCCCCACATCATAGTTCTGCTCCGCCGGGCTGAGCTTCTTTGAGAAGGTACAGGGGCGGAGCTTCGGTGGCGTGCCTGAGCGCTGAGAGAGCACGGCTCTTATCCCAGCCTCGGACGTGTCCACCTCCATTTTGAACTCCAAAAAGCGATCCGGATGGGCTAGCACGGGAGCCGAGGTAAACAGAACCCTTAGGTGCCCAAAAGCCCTGTCCGCCTCAGCCGACCACTGCAAACGTACAGGACCCCCCTTCAGCAGTGAGGTAATTGGAGCAGCCACCTGGCCAAAACCCTGGATAAATCTCCGGTAGTAATTGGCAAACTCTAAAAACCGCTGCACCTCCTTTACCATGGTGGGAGTCGGACAATTACGCATGGCTGAAATGCAGTCACTCTCCATCTCCACCCCAGATGTGGAAATGCTATACTCTAGGAAGGAGACGGCCTGCTGGAAGAACAGGCATTTCTCAGCCTTGACGTACAGGTCATGCTCGAACAGACGTCCAAGTACCCTGTGCACAAAGGACATATATATCAGAATGTCATCGATATACACCACTACACCCTGCCCGTGCAGGTCCCTGAGAATCTCGTCTACAAAGGATTGGAGGACTGATGGAGCATTCATCAACCCGTACGGCATGACGAGGAACATAATGCCCTGAGGTGTTACTGAACACAGTCTTCCACTCGTTCCCCTCCCGGATACGCACCAGGTTGTAAGCGCTCCTGAGATCCAGTTTAGTGAAGAAGCGCGCCCCATGCATTGACTCAATCGCCGTGGCGATGAGAGGTAGCGAGCGGGTAGCTGTACCTCACCGTGATTTGATTGAGACCTCCTTTAGTCAATGCACGGGCGCAGACCTCCATCCTTCTTCTCCACGAAAAAGAAACTCGAGGAGGCAGGTGAAATGGAGGGCCGAATGTACCCCTGACGCAGAGATTCAGAGACGTATGTCTCCATAGGTTACAGACCAAGGAGCTTGTTACAGACCAATGGGTGTTGTTTCAGACCACGGGCCATTGTTACAGACCAAGGGGCTTGTTACAGACCAAGCGGAACAACATAAACCTTGAAGTTGGAGGTTTTCAAATCTCCCTCTGGTGGCCATGTTGACCTAGTTAAGAAATACAATTGGATGGTGTCTCTACTGTGTAAGATCTCTGGTTTATTCATTAGTTGTTACAGGACATACTAAGGACTTGTGGTAGCCAGGCGGCTAATTGTCAGATGTTTCCCGATAAGAAAAGCTAACCGCTAGCATTTTTAGGCCAACAGGTTAAACCTCACCTTTAAACAAGAGTTCGTAAGTATGGACCCACAACGTTGAAGATCAATTTTAAATGAAATCTCTCTGCAATATTCTAATTACAGTTTATGGTCATGTTTGCACATTGCAAATTATTTTGCACCATGGAAATTATGATCTAAATCTGTGTCTCTACAGAGACACATCAGGGCTCGCAGGCTACCCATGGCATAACCATGTTCTTCATGAAACAGTTTGTAAAATACATTTTATCTCAATGAGAATAACCCAGGGGTTGACCTCTAACCCAGTGATTGACCTCTAACCCAGGGGTTCCCAAACTTTTTTGGCCCATGACCCCATTTTGATATCTGAAAATTCTTGCGACTTCAACCTTGTGAAAAACAATATGTAATTAACAGCCACTGGTTACTTTTTACATTGGGGCTTTGGCAGTCAATTGAAAAACATTCTAACAGTATTTCTGATTGTCTTCTCTACTCACCATGATATACTTTAAATGTGGAGCTATGACAGTCAACTGCAAATGAGTCTGTCATAATGTATCTTATCCCACCACCACCAATGAGATGGGTGTGGCTTGATGCATGTCGCGTCAGAGCTTCTCAAAGTCAGGGGGCGTGGCTTCACAAAGTCAGGGGGCGTGGTCGACAGTGCGCATCTCATCTCTGCTGTCACATCCAACCTGGATGGATATTTGGTTTTAATGCAGACGAGAGCACCGAGTCCAGCTGGAGAAGGGTACCATGAGTTTTATGGTGCTTTGAAGACAACTGGGAACTCTGAAAAATCTTCATCTTCATCAACAGCATCCTCCTGGATACCCTAGACCCACTCCAATTTGCATACAACCCCAACATATCCACAGATGATGCAATCTCAATCGCACTCCACACTGCCATTTACCACCTGGACAAAAGTACCACCTATGTGAGAATGCTATTCATTGACTACAGCTCAGCGTTCAACACCATAGTGCCCACAAAGCTCATCACTAAGCTAAGGACCCTGGGACTAAACACCTCCTTCTGCAACTGGATCCTGGACTTCCTGACGAGCCACCCCCAGGTGGTAAGGGTAGACAACAACATATCTGCTACGCTGATCCTCAGCGCTGGGGCCCCTCAGGGGTGTGTGCTTAATCCCCTCCTGTACTCCCTGTTCACCCATGACTGCGTGGCCAAACATGACTCCAACACCATCATTAAGTTTTCTGATGACACAGCAGTGGTAGGCCTGATCACCGACAACAGTGAGACAGCCTATAGGGAGGAGGTCAGAGACCTGGCAGTGTGGTGCCAAGACAACAACCTCTCCTTCAATCTGAGCAAGACAAAGGAGCTGATTGTGGACTACAGTAAAAGGCAGTCCGAACCAGCCCCCATTAACATCGACGGGGCTATAGTGGAGCGGGTCACCAACGAATGATCATGGTCCAAACACACCAAGACAGTCATGAAGAGGGCACGACAGAACCTTTTAACCCCCAGGAGACTGAAAATATTTGTCTTGGGTCCCCAGATCCTCTAAAAGTTCTACAGCTGCACCATCGAGAGCATCCTGACCAGTTGCATCATCGCCTGGTATGGTAACTGTTCGCCATCTGACCGTAAGGCGCTACAGAGGGTAGTATATCACTGGGGCCAAGCTTCCTGCCATCCAGGACCAAAATACTGTCAGAGGAAAGCCAGGGCTTGTAAATAAGCATTTCACAACATGTTGTATTCGGTGCATGTGACAAATAAAGTTGGATTTGATTCGATTTTTGGAAGTCAGAGTTCTTGAAAGAGGCCCGAGTTCCCGAGTTGGAATTCCTAGTTGGATGACTGTTCAAAACGTCGGAGCTCGTTTTTTTCAAAGTTCCCAGTTGTCCTGAACTCACTAAAGTCGGAAGTCGAAGATTTCCGACTTTCAAGTTGCGAGTTCCCAGTTGTTTTGAACGCTGCATTAGTGCTCAGAAGGATACGGCAGAGTGTTCCCTTTGAGTCAGAAACAAAAACTCCTCCGTAGTGACCCGTGAATTAGTTGTCGGTCAGAATTTGGTCAAATGACAGCTCGATCAGCTATTCGATTTTACCGGCATGTCAACTGAGCCAGGATCACAGTCAAACGGATTGGGAAGTAGGTCCCAAAGAGCTCTTCCAAACGTGGGAGGTGAGCAGTCATCCCTGGTGTTGGACAATTACTGATGCTGTTTTCTGTTAGAAACATGCACAGCCGAGGGAAGGGGGCGGGGTTCGTTTTGAAACACTCTCTCCAATAAGAATTGTTTCCTCTGAATCCACTGATTCCGTCACTCACCTGTAGAATGTTGTTGTATATCCTCTGCATGCTTGCATTCAGTTCGTTCAGTTTCCCAAATATGTCTGTTATATAGGCAAGGAGACACATTTTCTTTTCATTACACAGAAAGTCAAGCAAATCTGTGTTTTATTTTGAATGACAACAGTTCCTCTCTTAACGTGAAAAGTCTTTCCAAGACTCCCCCTCGACAACCACCAAGCCTCGGTGTGAAATAGAACATCGTCATGCTCTGATCCCATGTCTCCACATAGTTTTGTGAACAGGCGTGTGTACAGTGGATGTGGTTTACAATGGAAGCTACCTGCTGCAGTATATCTCAGAGTTCTGTGAACAGGCGTGTGCACAGTGGATGTGGTTTACAATGGAAGCTACCTGCTGCAGTATATCTCAGAGTTCTGTGAACAGCTCTTTTGCCGCCAGTTGCTCTCTGCACATACAATGTGTCTATATGGCAGAGGCAGACACATTAATAACTAGAGTGCAGAGGCCTGCCCACCGTCCCACCATAGATGGCGTATAAAAGCCCACCATTCGATCCTATGGAGACTGTTTTTCGTCAATATGATCTAAGGGCGCTCTCTTGGTTGAATTTTATATTTTATATTTGAATAATTGTCATTTATATTTTTAATGTTAACCACATTACAATGATTTTGAGATACAAATATATATTATAATATGTATGTTGTTTTTCAGGAAATTCTCCCGCAAACCCATTTTCATATCAGGCTACCCCACATGGGGTCACGACCCCCAGATTGGGAACCACCGGAATAACCTGAAACAATTTACCTATTTTTCAAGTTTAATAATATAGATTAATGCTGAGTCAGAGATGAACCAAGCAGTACTGCATGTCCTGTGTGTCTGCAGGGAGAGAATATTAGGATCAACCTAAAAGATGTAGAACCTTCAAACCACAAAGTTCACCCTTGTTTTTATGTGTGGTATTCTGCTAACTCTACTCTGACACTTCCAGCCTTCAGCAATTCAGATGAATAGATATGATCAGCGAGAGAGAGAGAGAGAGAGGTGTCATAATCACTCATATAAGATCACTGGCTTGTATGTTGGGACCTAAACGAAGCAGAAACAGCAGTGTGCAGCAGTGTGCATTACCAGGCAGACAGACTTCTCAGAGTAGAATGGCTTGGGTCATGAAGCTCGGCATTCTACTGGCGGTTCTGACCAAAACCGTCCTTACAGACCAGGACATCAAGAAAGAAGGGGAATACCATATCTTGTTAAACATAAATGATTATGGTGAATACGGTGAATACTGTTTGATGTTCAGATCCTCAGCTGGAGAGAGCCTGCTGCTGTGGAACACTTCAAACCCACTTGAGAATTCCACCCTGGCTGCTGAGTTTAGGGATCGACTGGTACTGGAGAAACCACTTCTCTATGTCAACAGTCTCACTCAGTCAGACTCTGGACGGTACAGGATGGAGTGTTGGATAGATGGCAGGGTGTCACGCCGGGACAGCAAGGACCTCCTAGTCTGCAGTGGATCAAATGAAAAAATGATTCTGCATGTTCATTTAGGAGAGACAGTAAAGCTGCAGTGTGAGGGTACAAGGAGTGGTGCCAACATGACAGTCAGATGGTTCAGGGAGAGAGACTCTGCCCCTAGACTGGACGGTAGAGAGCAGTTGGTTGAGAAAAGCTTCTGTCTCCTCATCAACGTTACTATGGAGGATCTGAAGTCATATTACATGTGCATGATACTGGAGGGACAGCTTTGTGTTTCTAGACATCTCTTTTATACAAGGCGAAAGAGACAGTATGTTGTTCTCTCAGTAGGAGACGAGGCTGTACTGCCCTGCTTTAACCATGACCCCAAAGGGACAGAGACGGTGTGGTTAACCAGCCGCTTTGGATACATCAGATGGGTCCCCAGTCATCTCACTAGCGGAGGGAAGCAGATGTACCTGACAGACGGAAGAACGTCAGGGAACTTCTCCCTGGTCATTCCATCACTGATGCTCAACCACTCAGGGTGGTATGAATGCTCTGGTAAACCCCCCAAAAAGGCTGAATACATAAAAGAATATGATCTCCTGGTGTGCCCCAAGGCTGAGCCTCTCACAGAGTTTTTCTCAGAGGGAGAAGAGGTTGTTCTCGGCTGTAACTATAATCTCACTGAGTCTAACAGGGTGGTGTGGTACAGACGGACTGCTCAGGTGGACGATGCCATTCTGGACACAAGATTACGACTAAAAAACTTGCCCCAAGACTTGGATGGCCGAATGAATGCATCTCACCCTCCCTCCTTTCTGGTCCTCTCTAACCTCTCACTGGCGGACAGTGGGGAGTACTGGTGTGCTGTCTTCTATGAAGAGATGTGCGTCTCAGTAACTAAGACCCTCTTGCTGGTGTGGGACCCGTTTGGCATCAACTCCACGTTCTACAGAGTGTACTCTTCACTGATGGGCTGTGCTCTGCTGGGGATGGTCTGTGCTGTGATCACTGTGAACCTGAAGACCAGGAGAAGAAGAGACCAGACTTCCCTGAAGACCCAGAGGACTGCAGCCCAGACACAGGGACAGCAGAGCAGCAGAGTGGAAGAGGAGAGAGGAGAGTGAGGAAGAAAGTGGAGAGGGAGTAGAGAGGATAGACAAGGGAAGTGAGTGAGGAGAGAGAGGAAACAGAGAAGACTAAAGGGGCGAGGGAAGAGACTGAAGAAGAAAGAGGAGGGTGTGGACAGAGCTGAGTAAAAAGAGAGAGGAAGATGGATGTGATTTTAAGGTTCTGAGGTGAAACTTTAGCAGTAAGGAAATGTCCACCTTGTAAGACCTAATGTATGTTAGAAGAGAGGAAGAAACAACAAAAGAGTGATCAAATTAAGATCCTACATCTGTACTCTGGCACAAAGTACATTTCAGTAGAAACAGAAATACTTAGACTCAGCACAAATTGAACTTTCTGCTGCCAGAATACACAATGTTAAATATAAGAGTTCTATGTTGAATTGATTGAGAAAATTGACTTCAATACTACATACAGATGTATGATCTTAATTTGATCACCCTGATGCAGGATAACTTTTTTGAGGGTTAAAAAGGCTTCTGAAGTTTGTAATTTCCACTTAGGACTTTCAGACTTAATACTCCCTTCTTAAAAACATATCAACCCCTACAAAAACATCCATTAATTACAATCCACATAATAATTCACATTTCCTGTTGCTGCAGGATTATTTTCCTACTGTAGCAAACTGGATCAAATTAAGATCCTACATCGGTACAGTCATTTTGAGCTCTCCTTCTGATGTAACCTTAAACCTGACCTTTCTTGATGTAACCTGATATAACGTTTAATGTCCAATGTTTGCTGTCTACATGAAGTGAATTGTAAATTGTGGTAGTAGTAGTAGCAGCAGCATAATTAGTAGTAGTAGTAGTAGCAGCATAATTAGTAGTAGTAGTAGCAGCAGCATAATTAGTAGTAGTAGTAGCAGCAGCATAATTAGTAGTAGTAGTAGCAGCAGCATAATTAGTAGTAGTAGTAGCAGCAGTATAATTAGTAGTAGTAGTAGCAGCAGTATAATTAGTAGTAGTAGTAGCAGCAGCATAATTAGTAGTAGTAGTAGCAGCAGTATAATTAGTAGTAGTAGTAGCAGCAGTATAATTAGTAGTAGTAGTAGCAGCAGCATAATTAGTAGTAGTAGCAGCAGTATAATTAGTAGTAGTAGTAGCAGCAGCATAATTAGTAGTAGTAGTAGCAGCAGCATAATTAGTAGTAGTAGTAGTAGCAGCATAATTAGTAGTAGTAGTAGCAGCAGTATAATTAGTAGTAGTAGTCAAAGTGGTTGAGTATTTACATGTTGGTTTGTTTATTACGGTGTAGATCATGTTCTGCTTCTCTGCTTCTTTTCCTATTTCTACAAATAAAGAAACATTAACTTGAAAAGCTTCTAACAGTAGATGACAATCTACTAGGACCAGTCCAATCAAAGCTAACAGACATTTGACAGTCATAACATACATTACACTGAGTGGACAAAACATGAAGAAAATGTTTCTAAAAATGAAGTTGCACCCGCCCACCCTTCAAATCAAATCAAATTGTATTGGTCACACAGATATTTAGCAGATGTTATTGCGGGTGTAGCGAAATGCTAGCTCCAACAGTGCAGTAATATCTAACAATTCACCACAATGCACACTAATCTAAAAGTAAAAGAATGGAAATAAGAAATATATAAATATTAGGACGAGCAATGTCGGAGTGGCATTAACTAGAATACAGTAGAATACAGTATGTATATCTGACATGAGTAAAACAGTATGTGAACATTATTAAAGTGACCAGTGTTCCATTATTAAAGTGACCAGTGTTCCATTATTAAAGTGACCAGTGTTCCATTATTAAAGTGACCAGTGTTCCATTATTAAAGTGACCCGTGTTCCATTATTAAAGTGACCAGTGTTCCATTATTAAAGTGACCCGTGTTCCATTATTAAAGTGACCCGTGTTCCATTATTAAAGTGACCAGTGTTCCATTATTAAAGTGACCAGTGTTCCATTATTAAAGTGACCAGTGTTCCATTATTAAAGTGACCCGTGTTCCATGTCTATGTACATTGGGTTGCGTAACCAGGTGGAAGCCGGCTAGTGGTGGCTGTTTAACAGTCTGATGGCCTTGAGAAAGAAGCTGTTTTTCAGTCTCTCGGTCCCAGCTTTGATGCACCCGTACTGATCTCACCTTCTAGATGATAGTGGGGGGAGCAGGCTCGGGTGGATGATGTCCTTAATTATCTTTTTCGCCTTCTTGTGACTTCCTGTGCCCCAGGTGATGCGTTGGACAGACCGCACCAACCTCTGGAGAGCCCTGCGGTTGTGGGCGGTGTAGTTGGTTTACCAGGCGGTGATTCAGCCCGACAGGATGCTCTCAATGGTGCATCTGTAAAGGTTTGTGGGTCTTAGGGGCCAAGCTGAATTTCTTCAGCCTCCTGAGGTTGAAGAGGTGCTGTTCAGCCTTCTTCACCACATTGTCTGTGTGGGTGGACCATTTCAGATTGTCAGTGATGTGTACACAGAGGAACTTGAAGCTTTTCACCTTCTCCACTGCGGTCCCGTCGATGTGGATGGAGGCGTGCTCCCTCTGCTGTCTCCTGAAGTCCACCATCAGCCTCATCGTTTTGTCGACATTGAGGGAGAGGTTATTTTCCTGACACCACTCCGCCAGGGCCTCACCTCCTCCATGTGGGCTCTCGTTGTTCTTGGTAATCAGGCCTACTACTGTTGTGTCATCTGCAAACTTGATGATTGAGTTGGAGACATGCTCGGCCACACAGTCATGGGTGAACAGGGAGTACAGGAGGGGGCTGAGCATGCACCCTTGTGGGGCCCCAGTGTTGAGGATCAGCGAAGTGGAGGTGTTGTTTCCTACCTTCACCAGGCGGCCTGTCAGGAAATCCAGGACCCAGTTGCACAGGGCGGAGTTCAGACCCAGGGCCCCGAGCTTAATGATGAGCTTGGAGGGTACTACGGTGTTGAAGGCTGAGCTGTAGTCAATGAACAGCAATCTTACATAGGCATTCCTCTTGTCCAGATGGGTTAGGGCAGTGGGCAGTGAGATGATTGCACCATCTGTAGTTCTATTGGGGCGGTAAGCAAATTGAAGTGGGTCTAGGGTGGCAAGTAAGGTAGAGGTGATATGATCCTTGACTAGTCTCTCAAAGCATGATGACAGAGGTGAGTGCTTTGGCCCGATAGTCATTTAGCTCAGTTAGTTACCTTTGCTTTCTTGGGTCTCAGGATGGTAAGTTGGTGGTTGAAGATATCCCTCTAGTGGTGTGGGGGCTGTGCTTTGGCAAAGTGGGTGGGGTTATATCCTTCCTGTTTGGCCCTGTCCGGGGGTGTCCTCGGATGGGGCCACAGTGTCTCCTGACCCCTCCTGTCTCAGCCTCCAGTATTTATGCTGCAGTAGTTTGTGTCGGGGGGCTGGGGTCAGTTTGTTATATCTGGAGTACTTCTCCTGTCCTATTCGGTGTCCTGTGTGAATTTAAGTGTGCTCTCTCTAATTCTCTCTTTCTCTGTTTCTTTCTCTCTCTCGGAGGACCTGAGCCCTAGGACCATGCCTCATGACTACCTGCCATGATGACTCCTTGCTGTCCCCAGTCCACCTGGCCGTGCTGCTGCTCCAGTTTCAACTGTTCTGCCTTATTATTAATGGACCATGCTGGTCACTCATGAACATTTGAACATCTTGGCCATGTTCTGTTATAATCTCCACCCGGCACAGCCAGAAAAGGACTGGCCACCCCACATAGCCTGGTTCCTCTCTAGGTTTCTTCCTAGGTTTTGGCCTTTCTAGGGAGTTTTTCCTAGCCACCGTGCTTCTACACCTGCATTGCTTGCTGTTTGGGGTTTTAGGCTGGGTTTCTGTACAGCACTTTGAGATATCAGCTGATGTACGAAGGGCTATATAAATACATTTGATTTGATTTGAGTACGGGAACAATGGTGGACATCTTGAAGCAAGTAGGGACAGCAGACTGGGAGAGGGGAGATTGAATATGTCCGTAAACACTCCAGCCAGCTGGTCTGTGCATGCTCTGCCATTTAAAATAGATACCTGTTTTTCATCGTCAACATGTTTTTATCTGTGGTATTTTACCATCTCTGCTAGCTCTGATCTTACATGTCAATCCCCCAGCTACTCAGAGGAAACCACATCTCATCATTACCAAGGTACTGCTAGGTGTTATCTAGCAAAGGAAAACATATGTTATCATTACCAGAGTACTGCTAGGTGTTATCTAGCAGAGGAAACCAGATCGTATCATTACCAGAGTACTGCTAGGTGTTATGTAAGGATCTTTAAAGGAGCAAACTGTTTTGAACTATTAAATGCATGTTAAAAACCCATTGATTCTTGAAGAATGTAACCTATACATGCCTCGTAAGTTCAGCCCAACAGTCAGAACTCATAAGATGATGAGGTAGCCATGGTGAAGAGAGAGAATGTTATACCTGTCTGTCTGTTATGCCTGTCTGTCTGTCTATTATACCTGTCTGTCTGTTATACCTGTCTGTCTGTCTGTCTGACTGTTGTATCTGTCTGTTTGTTATACCTGTTATTCTTTCCTGCTGTCTAGACAACTGGACATTATTCCAGCTGGAAGACTTATGTCTGGATTCCAAATGGCACTCTGTTCCCTTTAGCGTGCTCTACTTCCCTATGGACCCTGGTCAAAAGGAGTGCGCTATAACGGGAATAGGGTGCCATTTGGGAGAAGACTATGTGTTTAATTAACCTCTGTCTTTCCATTCCATTGATTTCCATTATTACTCTTCTAATTATACAACTAACTGCTTTTTAAACACGGGGAGAAAAAAGTACTTGAAATGCAACGATTAGAGCCCGTTGAGGGATATCATCAGATTTAGAGAATAATGCAGCCACTGTTGCAGAAATCCTACCAACACAGTGGTATCTGTGGTGTGTGTGTGTGTGTCACAGTCACACACACACTCACAGTCACACACACACTCACAGTCACACACACACACACAGTCACACACAATTGACATACTGTAAACCGCACACCAAAGAGTTGTGTAGAGGAGGCTATGACAATGGATAATACTCCTACCATCAATGACTACGGTTGCATGCTCACAAAAATACAATTGTTGTGGATAGTCAGATTAATATAATATAGTTAGTTTAAAGACGTTTACAAGATTTGCAAGAATAGTTTCCATCTGAAATCAGGCAACTTGATTCAGAAAAAATGTTCCACCACAGAGACCATGTTATTGTGTGACTCCTATCTGAATCTGACTTTAGACATTTGAAGATTGCATATGAAAAATATTCCTAAAATAACTTTTTCCAAACTCCTTTCACTCCCTCATAAGAGGGAGACTTGTACTACCGGTACACCCTTGTGCTAGGGCTCTTCTCTGTCCACAAATGCACCCTATTCCCCATACTGTAACAGTGCACTACTTTGGACCAGGGCCCATAGGGTGCACTAGACCCCATAGGGTGCACTAGACTCCATAGGATGCACTAGACCCCATAGGGTGCACTAGGACCCATAGGGTGCACTAGACCTTATAGGATGCAC
The DNA here is from genome assembly GCF_045791955.1 of Oncorhynchus clarkii lewisi. NCBI lineage: Eukaryota > Metazoa > Chordata > Actinopteri > Salmoniformes > Salmonidae > Oncorhynchus > Oncorhynchus clarkii. Next base: position 89,152,141 of record NC_092158.1, read on the forward strand.
TAGAACCCATAGGGTGCACTAAACCTCATAGGGTGCACTAGGACCCATAGAGTGCACTAGGACCCATAGGGTGCACTAGGACCCATAGGGTGCACTAGGACCCATAGGGTGCACTAGACCTCATAGGGTGCACTAGACACAACTGTATGGGAACTACTGCCCTAGATCAGTATCACTGTTGCCAGGTAATATAACCTACAGCCTGCTGTCACAATGCCATCAGCCAGGTAATACAACCTACAGCCTGCTGTTACAATGCCATCAGCCAGGTAATACAACCTACAGCCTGCTGTTACAATGCCA
>NC_092158.1:89157443-89177025 GCF_045791955.1 Oncorhynchus clarkii lewisi
ATTAATTATCTCCGTTATTGAACACACTATTCTCCATCTTACATTTGATTGTTTATTTACATATTAGCGTACCTGAGGATTGACTAGAAACATTGTTCGACTTGTTTGGACTAAGTTTATTGGTAACTTTTGGGATTCCTTTGTATGCAGTTGGATTACTGAATCAAGAGCGCCAACTAAACTGACTTTTTGGGATATGAAGAAGGACTTTATTGAACAAAATGACCATTTGTTGTGTAGCTGGAACTCTTGGGATTGCAAACAGAGGAAGATCTTCAAAGGTAAGTGTCACGACCGTCTTCCTGGAAATGACCGGACCAAAGCGCAGCGTGATGAGCGTACATTTATTTTTATTTTAAATGAATGTCGCCAACAAAACAACAAAACAAGGAAACGACCGTGAAGCTTAACGAGGGCAATAATGCCACCAACAAAGTCAACTACCCACCAATGCAAAAGAGGCTGCCTAAGTATGAATCCCAATCAGAGACAGCGATAGACAGCTGCCTCTGATTGAGAACCACACCCGTCCAAACACAAAGAAATAGGAAACATAGAAATAAAGAAACTAGAATGCCCACCCTAGTCACACCGTGGCCTAACCAAAATAGAGAATAAAAGCCTCTCTATGGCCAGGGCGTGACAGTAAGTGATTTATTTTATCGGCATTTCTGACTTTTGTGACGCCTCTGCTGGTTTGGAAAATGTTTGTATGCGGGGAGCATTCCTCAGATAACTGCATGGTGTGCTTTTGCCGTAAAGCCTTTTTGAAATCTGACAAAGCGTCTGGATTAACAAGAAGTTAAGCTTTTAAATGATGTATGACACTTGTATTTTCATGAATGTTTAATATTACGATTTTTGTATTTTTCAGTTTCGCCCTCTGTAATTTCACTGTGTTGTCGAGATGGGGCGCTAGTGCCGCACCTTTCCCAAAGAGGAAGTCTCATTAGGTCATTTACTAACGTTTCCACAGGAATGTTTCCAAAAGACCATTCCCTTGTTCTCTGAGAACATGGTAACCACATTCTGGGTATGTTCTGTTTGATATTAAGGTAATGTTCTCCAAAAATGTCTAAAAAGGTTCTCAGAAGGTTCTTTCTAACATATACGTATAGAACGTTCCCCTAACTGATGGAAAACTGGATTCTCAAACATTAAGGGAACATTACGTGTGACATTACAAATACATTCTCTCTCCCTAGAACTGTTAGCTGGGTAGCTTCCTCAACTCCTCTTCTGTAAAACACAACCATACTGTACAACACATGCCACATTGCCTGTGCCCTGATCTTATTGACTGAGCCACATAGGACCATAGACACCACAGGACCATAGACAGATGACCATAGACACCACAGCACCATAGACACCACAGGATCATAGACACCACAGGATCATAGACACCACAGGATCATAGACACCACAGGATCATAGACACCACAGGATCATAGACACCACAGGATCATAGACACAGGACCATAGATACAGGACCATAGACACCACAGGACCATAGACACCACAGGACCATAGACACCACAGGATCATAGACACCACAGGACCAAAGACACAGGGCCATAGATACAGGACCATAGACACCACAGGATCATAGACACAGGACCATAGACACCACAGGATCATAGACACCACAGGACCATTGACACAACAGGACCATAGACACCACAGGATCATAGACACCACAGGACCATAGACACAACAGGATCATAGACACCACAGGACCATAGACACAGGGCCATAGATACAGGACCATAGACACCACAGGATCATAGACACCACAGGACCATAGACACCACAGGATCATAGACACCACAGGACCATTGACACAACAGGACCATAGACACCACAGGACCATAGATACAGGACCATAGACACCACAGGATCATAGACACAACAGGACCATAGACACCACAGGACCAAGGTCTACTTCAAAGACTTCTTTCATGATATTGTTTCTGCTCCAACACTAAATTAGCTCCAGTGTTCTGCTCTGCTCTGCTGACCCCAAGAGACCCTTTGGTTATGTCCCAGATGCCATTATTCATGATAAGCTACAGTTCATTGGGATTAGATCTAACTTCACAGGTGGTATAATGCACAAACACACACACACACACACACAGAGAGAGGAGCACTTAGAATGAGGTGTTCAGGAATATAATTATTCTCAGATACAATAACACTAGAATAGGATGGGAATTCTCTGCTACCTTACTCTGATGGATGAAGAGAGGCAGGGATGCTTGACTGCACCCACTCTCTCTCTCGCTTTCCCTCTCTCCAGTCCTCTCTTTCCCTCTCTCTCCAGTTCTCTCTTTCCCTCTCTCTCCAGTCCTCTCTTTCCCTCTCTCTCCAGTCCTCTCTCTCCAGTTCTCTCTTTCCCTCTCTTTCCAGTCCTCTCTTTCCCTCTCTCTCCAGTCCTCTCTCTCCAGTTCTCTCTTTCCCTCTCTCTCCAGTCCTCTCTTTCCCTCACCGTCTCCCCATCTCTCTCTCTCTCTGAACTAGGTTACATACTCTCTCTCCAGTCCTCTTTCCCACTCTCTCCCCTCTCTCTCCAGTCCTTTCTTTCCCTCTCTCTCTCCCCCTCTATCTCCAGTCCTTTCTTTCCCTCTCTCTCTCCCCCTCTCTCTCCAGTCCTTTCTTTCCCTCTCTCTCCCCCTCTCTCTCTCTTGCTCTCTCTCCCTCTCTCCCTCTCCCCCTCTCTCTCCAGTCCTCTCTTTCCCTCTCTCTCCAGTTCTCTCTTTCCCTCTCTCTCCCCCTCCCTCTCTCTCCAGTCCTCTCTTTCCCTCTCTCTCCAGTCCTCTCTTTCCCTCTCTCTCTCCCCCTCTCCCTCCAGTCCTCTCTCCCTTACTCTCTCCCCCTCTCTCTCCAGTCCTATCTTTCCCTCTCTCTCCAGTCCTCTCTTTCCCTCACTCTCTCCCCATCTCTCTCTCTCTCTGAACTAGGTTACACACTCTCTCTCTAGTCCTCTCTTTCCCTCTCTCTCTCCCCCTCTCTCTCCAGTCCTCACTTTCCCTCACTCTCTCCCCCCTCTCTCTCTCTCTGAACTAGGTTACACACTCTCTCTCCAGTCCTCTCTTTCCCTCACTCTCTCCCCTCTCTCTCTCTCTTTGAACTAGGTTACATACTCTCTCTCCAGTCCTCACTTTCCCTCACTCTCTCCCCCCCCCCTCTCTCTCTCTGAACTAGGTTACATACTCTCTCTCCCCCTCTCTCCAGTCCTCTATTTCCCTCTCTCTCTCTCTCAATCTCTCTCTCTCTTGCTCTCTCTCCCTCTCTGACTCTACCCCTCTCTCTCCAGTCCTCTCTTTCCCTCTCTCCCCCACTCTCTCTCTCCCCCTCTATCTCCAGTCCTTTCTTTCCCTCTCTCTCCAGTCCTCTCTGTCCCTCACTCTCTCCCCCTCTCTCTCCAGTCCTCTCTTTCCCTCTCTCTCCAGTCCTCTCTTTCCCTCACTCTCTCCCCCCCCTCTCTCTCTCTCTGAACTAGGTTACACACTCTCTCTCCAGTCCTCTCTTTCCCTCACTCTCTCTCCCCCTCTCTCTCTCTCTCTGAACTAGGTTACACACTCTCTCACCAGTCCTCTCTTTCCCTCTCTCTCTCCCCCTCTCTCTCCAGTCCTCACTTTCCCTCACTCTCTCCCCCCTCTCTCTCTCTGAACTAGGTTACATACTCTCTCTCCAGTCCTCTCTTTCCCCCTCTCTCTCCAGTCCTCTCTCTCCCCCTCTCTCCCCAGTCCTCTCTGTCCCTCTCTCTCTCCCTCTCTCTCTCTCTCTCTCTCTTGCTCTCTCTCCCCCTCTCTCTCTCTCTCCAGTCCTCTCCCTCTCCCCCTCTCTCCCTCTCTCTCCAGTCCTCTCTTTCCCTCTCTCTCCAGTCCTCTCTTTCCCTCTCTCTCCAGTCCTCTCTCCCCCTCACTCTCTCCCCCTCTCTCTCCAGTCCTCTCTCTCCCTCACCCTCTCCCCCTCTCTCTCCAGTCCTCTTTCCCTCTCTCTCCAGTCCTCTCTTTCCCTCTCTCTCTCCCCCACTCTCTCTCCCCCTCTCTCTCCAGTCCTCTCTTTCCCTCTCTCTCCAGTCCTCTCCCCCTCTCTCTCTCTCTCTGAACTAGGTTACATGAGCTATCTTGTGCTGCCACCATCTGGTTCATTCTCTCCTTGTCAGTCTCTAAGAGAGAAAAAGAGAGACATTAATCAACTCATATCTGTTTGCTGCACTTCTCTTTAATCTCCACCAGAGGTCAAGCTTCATCTACACCTGTCTGTCTGTCTGTCCTCTTTCACTATGTCTCTCTCTCTCACACACACTTTCTCTCTGGCTCTGTTGTAGGTCTAATGGTGGGCCTGATCTCATTGACCTCAGAAACCCAGAAAATGTTTGTGTATGTTTTAATAATATGATTACTAATGTGAAGTGAAATAGATTCCCCACTAGCCAATTAAATGAGGATTAGAGGAGATAGATAGATAGATAGATAGATAGATAGATAGATAGATAGATAGATAGATAGATAGATAGATAGATAGATAGATAGATAGATAGATAGATAGATAGATAGATACTACAGTACACCTGTAGTTTCCCCGGACTTCCTATGGATTCCAGAGCAGGTGCAGGCCTATAAGGCATTCCGTTACTGATGTCAGGAGGCATCTTAAAATATCAGTTATCAAGATGAATCAAGTGGCTGGTAGCCGAGATATCAGCCTACATTGAGCTGACCGTAAAACAGCTCACATGAAAATATCTACTCTGTGCAATATCTACTCCGTGCCCTACGGAGTAAGAAGCACTGACACGGCGATAGGCCTATACACGAACACAGGCCTAGTCATTCATGCACGTTCATCTCAGTAACATCACGCCAGCACACATCAGATAACATGTGTGTAACAGTCTACTTACCTTAGTACTAATTAGCACCACACACATGATCCATGCATCCATACACTTTACTCCGTGATCATTTATATAGCAGGCCTGCAAGAGGATCCCACTGGAAATACTTTGTTAAACGTGTTTTTGTGTTATCCTCCGTGATTTTAAATGCATTGCTTCCACATGTGGGTTGAATTGGGTTATTAAATAGTCATATAAATGGTGAATGGGCTACTGGTGCATTCTTTGAGTTGGATTTATTGCTTCCGACTTCACCGTTTCCCACTTTCCCCATGAGCACATGAATGTCCCGTAACTACAACGAGGTTGGCAGTTAGCAGAATGTCCCGTAACTACAACGAGGTTGGCAGTTAGCAGAATGTCCCGTAACAACAACGAGGTTAGCAGTTAGCAGAATGTCCCGTAACTACAACGAGGTTGGCAGTTAGCAGAATGTCCCGTAACTACAACGAGGTTGGCAGTTAGCAGAATGTCCCGTAACTACAACGAGGTTGGCAGTTAGCAGAATGTCCCGTAACTACAACGAGGTTGGCAGTTAGCAGAATGTCCCGTAACTACAACGAGGTTGGCAGTTAGCAGAATGTCCCGTAACTACAACGAGGTTGGCAGTTAGCAGAATGTCCCGTAACTACAAGGTTGGCAGTTAGCAGAATGTCCCGTAACTACAACAAGGTTGGCAGTTAGCAGAATGTCCCGTAACTACAACGAGGTTGGCAGTTAGCAGAATGTCCCGTAACTACAACGAGGTTGGCAGTTAGCAGAATGTCCCGTAACTACAACGAGGTTGGCAGTTAGCAGAATGTCCCGTAACTACAACGAGGTTGGCAGTTAGCAGAATGTCCCGTAACTACAACGAGGTTGGCAGTTAGCAGAATGTCCCGTAACTACAACGAGGTTGGCAGTTAGCAGAATGTCCCGTAACTACAACGAGGTTGGCAGTTAGCAGAATGTCCCGTAACTACAACGAGGTTGGCAGTTAGCAGAATGCCCCGTAACTACAACGAGGTTGGCAGTTAGCAGAATGTTCCGTAACTACAACGAGGTTGGCAGTTAGCAGAATGTCCCGTAACTACAACGAGGTTGGCAGTTAGCAGAATGCCCCATAACTACAACGAGGTTGGCAGTTAGCAGAATGTCCCGTAACTACAACGAGGTTGGCAGTTAGCAGAATGTCCCGTAACTACAACGAGGTTGGCAGTTAGCAGAATGTCCCGTAACTACAACGAGGTTGGCAGTTAGCAGAATGTCCCGTAACTACCACGAGGTTGGCAGTTAGCAGAATGTCCCGTAACTACAACGAGGTTGGCAGTTAGCAGAATGTCCCGTAACTACAACGAGGTTGGCAGTTAGCAGAATGTCCCGTAACTACAAGGTTGGCAGTTAGCAGAATGTCCCGTAACTACAACAAGGTTGGCAGTTAGCAGAATGTCCCGTAACTACAACGAGGTTGGCAGTTAGCAGATTGTCCCGTAACTACAACGAGGTTGGCAGTTAGCAGAATGCCCCATAACTACAACGAGGTTGGCAGTTAGCAGACCATGGTACACATCTGGTGTGTGTCGCATGATACATTTTAGGACCCAAATCAAATGGAAGTAGCCTCTGTTTTTTTCAATGTATGTCCTTTTGTTGTTGTGTCCTGACATGGCACTGTTAATTAAATAATTCCCACATGGGCTGCGAAACAGAATTCAATGATTGTGTCAAATTAACCAATGTAACTGAAAGACAACTTATACTGCAGAGGCCAACTTGAACTCTGTACCGCATCGCCACGAGCCTCCCAAATTTTGTAACAATGCGGTGGGCTCCATATAGGGTCGCATTGGTGTGATTGTTTGACGGTAGGTGGGGGCGGCGGGAGGTCCTGTATACATGCAAACTCACTTCATTCACAACAGCTCCGAGCTGCTCTGCGAAGCGCAAGAAGTATGAGGGTCTGACTTATGAGATGAGAGTCCCTGGTTGAGAGTCCCTATTACGGGCTCCCGAGTGGAGCAGTGGTCTAAGGCACTGCATCTCGGTTCTAGTGGTGTCACTACAGTCCCTGGTTTGAATCCTCAAATCCAGGCTGTATCACATCCGGCCGTGATTGGGAGTCTCATAGGGTGGCGCACAATTGGCCCAGAGCGCGTGTCTTCCGGGTTTACCCGGGGTAGGCGTCATTGTAAATAAGAATTTGTTCTTAACTGACTTGCCTAGTTAAATAAAAAAAACAAAATTATCACCGTAAATACTGCACGGCCAATACAGACGACAGATTGACCACGTAGCACGTTTAGGCCTAGCGCTGCCTCCGTTCAAATGCTTGCCAGCCTTACCGGTATTATCAGAACATACACCACACTCACACAAACCACAGCCTTTCATCAATGGTTCACTACTATAGTGCTCTATCCAGTTTTAGCCGTCGGATTACATGAGATACATTCTGCTCTGATAACAGGCAGTTTTATTACAGATATGAGATGGCCTATGGGTTTTATTCTAATACCATCATCATCATTATATATTTAATTTCATGACCTGAATGTATTATCCGCATCGTCTTCACTGTAGCCATATAATTTTCCACTAGGTTATGCTTTCTTGACCGCAGCTGTAAATGGTTTAAAACCGGTCACGCACTGTGTATTGAAGGGCGCTATCGTCAGTCAGTCTCGTGCCTTGGATGAGTGCGCGTCGCGCGCGGTCCAGTCAGAAAAAGCGGCTTCTACTGGAACGAGCTCACCCGTGAATGCGCCTCCGAGAAGTTAAAACAGCTGTCTATCTGCAGATCACGACACGGGACCACGGAGATACCGATATAATGCTGTTGTAATGCCTTGTTCTGAGGGCAAAGAGTCAAAGGAAGTAGTTTTGTATTGTTTATTCTCCTGCGCTACATTGTAAAGTGTTTTCCAACAAGAAGTCGCGGATTCATGATTTGTTTTTGTCCAGAACCGAGGATTAGGCTATACTGACGGGGTCTCGAGTTCTCGAATGAGATTTTAAGGGTCCAGAAGCACTTTTTGTTATAAGGAATGGCCACGGCACGGCTGGACTATATCGCCCCATGGTGGACCTACTGGCTGCACAATTTCCCCCACTTCAACTTCACCTTCCAGCCCGTTGATAACACCTTCAGACCCGGGGAGGCGAGCTACCAGCAGGTTGGTACCTACTACCCGCTGCGCGTAAAGCGCGGCCACGTTTCTCTTCTAGACTAGAGAGAGGGCTCACTGAAAGACCTTCACTGACAGGCCACATATCTAGACAAATTATTTGAAACGACTTTGTTGTTCAAAGATTTAACAATTTATTTGGAAAATGAAATACATAATTTGTCTTTAGCTGAAGACTGTTTTGAATTTTACTTACGTAATTTCCCACATTGCTATAGGATGTATTTCCATCAGCACCAACTCTGCACAGTTTAACTTTTAATGAAGTGAACACACTTTATTCTCTCTATTCTCTCCTAACATCACTGTGGCATGTTCAATAGGACGTAGCAAAATGAAGATATGAGCAGAGTGCATCTTTATATTGGGGCGGCAGGGTAGCCTAGTGGTTAGAGCGTTGGACTAGTAACCGGAAGGTTGCAAGATCTGACAAGGTACAAATCTGTCGTTCTGCCCCTGAACAGAACACTGTTCCTAGGCCGTCATTGAAAATAAGAATTTGTTCTTAACTGACTTGTTAGTTAAATAAAGGTAAAAAAAAAAACATTAAATCACATCCGTTTTAGTATTGACATCTCCAGATGTCCTGAGAAGGCCTGGTTGCCTTCTCTGTTAAGCCATTACATTCCACTCCTGTCTTTGGCAAATTAGTGGCAAAGAGTGGAATGTTATCTAAAAAGACTGGTAGCCAAACTAGTGCCAATCTGGCTGGTTGGTTGTCTGTTACCAGCCTTCAGTGTCTGAGACTGGGCATGTTCCTGGTTGTCTTCTTTATTGCAGTAGTGCTCCATAGATGAATATGTGTTAAGCTTCTCACAATAGGATTGCTGATCTAGGATCAGCCCCCCCCGTCCATGTAATCCTATTCATTGTGATCTAAGGGGCAAAACTGATCCTATATAGATCAGTACTCCTGCTCCAGGACACTTGCTAGACACAGCCCCATATCTCACTACATAACACTGGTTATAACTACATAACACTGGTTACCACTACATAACACTGGTTATTAAGACATAACACTGGTTACCACTACATAACACTGGTTACCACTACATAACACTGGTTACCACTACATAACACTGGTTACCACTACATAACACTGGTTACCACTACATAACACTGGTTACCACTACATAACACTGGTTACCACTACATAACACTGGTTATAACTACATAACACAGAGGTTAACACTACATAGCACTGGTTACCATTACATAACACTGGTTACCACTACATAACACTGGTTACCACTACATAACACTGGCTACCACTACATAACACTGGTTATAACTACATAACACTGGTTACCACTACATAACACTGGTTACCACTACATAACACTGGTTACCACTACATAACACTGGTTACCACTACATAACACTGGTTACCACTACATAACACTGGTTACCACTACATAACACTGGATACCACTACATAACACTGGTTACCACTACATAACACTGGTTACTACATAACACTGGTTACCACTACATAACACTGGTTACCACTACATAACACTGGCTATAACTACATAACACTGGTTACCACTACATAACACTGGTTACCACTACATGACACTGGTTACCACTACATAACACTGGTTACCACTACATAACACTGGTTACCACTACATAACACTGGTTACCACTACATAACACTGGTTACCACTACATAACACTGGTTATAACTACATAACACTGGTTACCACTACATAACACTGGTTACCACTACATACTACCTACATAACACTGGTTACCACTACATAACACTGGTTACATAACACTACATAACACTGGTTACCACTACATAACACTGGTTACCACTACATAACACTGGTTACCACTACATAACACTGGTTACCACTACATAACACTGGTTACCACTACATAACACTGGCTATAACTACATAACACTGGTTACCACTACATAACACTGGTTACCACTACATACACTGGTTACCACTACATAACACTGGTTACCACTACATAACACTGGCTACCACTACCACTACATAACACTGGTTACCACTACATAACACTGGTTACCACTACATAACACTGGTTACCACTACATAACACTGGTTACCACTACATAACACTGGGTACCACTACATAACACTGGTTACCACTACATAACACTGGTTACCACTACATAACACTGGTTACCACTACATAACACTGGCTATAACTACCACTACATAACACTGGTTACCACTACATAACACTGGTTACCACTACATAACACTGGGTACCACTACATAACACTGGTTACCACTACATAACACTGGTTACCACTACATAACACTGGTTACCACTACATAACACTGGTTACTACTACATAACACTGGTTACCACTACATAACACTGGTTACCACTACATAACACTGGCTATAACTACATAACACTGGTTACCACTACATAACACTGGTTACCACTACATGACACTGGTTACCACTACATAACACTGGTTACCACTACATAACACTGGTTACCACTACATAACACTGGTTACCACTACATAACACTGGTTACCACTACATAACACTGGTTACACTACATAACACTGGTTACCACTACATAACACTGGTTACCACTACATACTACCTACATAACACTGGTTACCACTACATAACACTGGTTACCACTACATAACACTGGTTACCACTACATAACACTGGTTAAAGACACACTGGTTACCACTACATAACACTGGTTACCACTACATAACACTGGTTACCACTACATAACACTGGTTACCACTACACACTGGCTACTACATAACACTGGCTACACTACACACTGGTTACCACTACATTTACCACTACATACTACCTACATACCACTGGTTACCACTACATAACACTGGCTACCACTACATAACACTGGTTACCACTACATAACACTGGTTACCACTACATAACACTGGTTACCACTACATAACACTGGTTATTAAGACATAACACTGGTTACCACTACATAACACTGGTTACCACTACATAACACTGGCTATAACTACATAACACTGGCTACCACTACATAACACTGGTTACCACTACATAACACTGCGTACCACTACATAACACTGGGTTACCACTACATAACACTGGTTACCACTACATAACACTGGTTACCACTACATAACACTGGTTACCACTACATAACACTGGTTACCACTACATAACACTGGTTACCACTACATAACACTGGTTACCACTACATAACACTGGTTACCACTACATAACACTGGTTACCACTACATAACACTGGCTATAACTACATAACACTGGTTACCACTACATAACACTGGTTACCACTACATGACACTGGTTACCACTACATAACACTGGTTACCACTACATAACACTGGTTACCACTACATAACACTGGTTACCACTACATAACACTGGTTACCACTACATAACACTGGTTATAACTACATAACACTGGTTACCACTACATACTACCTACATACCACTGGTTACCACTACATAACACTGGCTACCACTACATAACACTGGTTACCACTACATAACACTGGTTACCACTACATAACACTGGTTACCACTACATAACACTGGTTATTAAGACATAACACTGGTTACCACTACATAACACTGGTTACCACTACATAACACTGGCTATAACTACATAACACTGGTTACCACTACATAACACTGGTTACCACTACATGACACTGGTTACCACTACATAACACTGGTTACCACTACATAACACTGGCTATAACTACATAACACTGGCTACCACTACATAACACTGGTTACCACTACATAACACTGGTTACCACTACATAACACTGGCTATAACTACATAACACTGGCTACCACTACATAACACTGGTTACCACTACATAACACTGCGTACCACTACATAACACTGGTTACCACTACATAACACTGGTTACCACTACATAACACTGGTTACCACTACATAACACTGGTTACCACTATATAACACTATATATGCTTATCTTGGCCAGTGTGCAGTTGTAAATGACATGTTGTAAATGAGCTCCCCCATTGATCAGGTTCCATCTATATGGGGCGGCAGGGTAGCCTAGTGGTTAGAGTGTTGGACTAGTAACCGGAAGGTTGCAAGTTCAAATCCCCCCACTGTTCCTAGGCCGTCATTTAAAATAAGAATTTGTTCTTAACTGACTTGCCTGGTTAAATAAAGATAAAACAAATAAATATATATATATATACTGTATATCTTAGCATTTGGATTGACAAAGACTCAATGTTTAAGAAACATACAGATGAGCTAGTTAAAAAGCTATGATTTAAAGTAGGCTACTTTTTTTAGAAATAGGAATTGCCTCTCCCTAAACAGCAGGAAGCAGATTGTACAGTCAACTTTCCTGCCAGTTCTTGACTATGGTGACACTATTTCCCAGATTGCAGCAGCCACTAGTCTGGCAGTGAATGCCGTCTAGCATAGCGCCCTTCGCTTCATCACAGACGACAGTTTTAACATGCATCACTGCTTCCTGTATCAAAAAAGGTTGTCTGGTCCTCATTAAAGTCCCATAGCGTCCAATTGCCATTTAAACTACTGATCGGGGAACTACTTCCTGAGGAATGTGGCTGTTTTTCTAGAATGTACGTATTGTGCAGTAATTTAGTTGGTTTTGCGTCGCCTTGATTAGATTTTTGTCTTGTGAATTGTATGTGTTGTAGAGTTTGTTAAATGTTTTTGGCATCTCTAAGTGCCTATTTGAAAATAACTTCAGCTCGAGTTTCTCTCCGTGTACCTCAAAGCTAAACACAAAAGTTCCATTTGATGTGAACAGGTGGGAAAGAAATGAGTCATAAACATGTCATAAAACACCTCTTTACTGACTCTGATGTTGTAAACCACATCTTCTAAGCTGTTATCGTTCACAGCCTGGTGATTGTGTGAGCATGCAGCATCACTTCTCTGTGTGGGGGTTGTTTGTGAATGCTGCTGTTGTGTGTTGTAGTACCTCTATACTACTTTACATTGTGATATTGACCTGTGTTGCTGAATAGACAGGTCAATGGAGGCAGTGTGATGCTAACAGATTCACTTCTCTGTCTGACTGTGTGTCTGTCTCTGAGTTTAGTATGTCTGTGTAAGTAGTAACAGCGTAGTCTGTCCTCTGTGTTTAAAGACCACATGATGTGTAACACCGTAGTCTGTCCTCTGTGATTAAAGACCACATGATGTGTAACAGCGTAGTTTGTCCTCTGTGATTAAGACCACATGATGTGTAACACCGTAGTCTGTCCTCTGTGATTAAGACCACATGATGTGTAACACCGTAGTCTGTCCTCTGTGATTAAAGACTACCGTAGTCTGTCCTCTGTGATTAAAGACTACCGTAGTCTGTCCTCTGTGATTAAAGACCACATGATGTGTAACACCGTAGTCTGTCCTCTGTGATTAAAGACCACATGATGTGTAACACCGTAGTCTGTCCTCTGTGATTAAATACCACATGATGTGTAACACCGTAGTCTGTCCTCTGTGATTAAAGACTACATGATGTGTAACACCGTAGTCTGTCCTCTGTGATTAAAGACCACATGATGTGCAACAGCGTAGTCTGTCCTCTGTGATTAAAGACTACCGTAGTCTGTCCTCTGTGATTAAAGACCACATGATGTGTAACACCGTAGTCTGTCCTCTGTGATTAAAGACCACATGATGTGTAACAGCGTAGTCTGTCCTCTGTGATTAAAGACCACATGATATGTAACACGGTCAGATTATCTTCTAAAGCAGTTGTGAACAACGTGGACCTTCCTCCTGCTGGCACATCCTTCTGGACCAACGGGACCATTTCAGATGGAGAGGTGGGATTGAGGACAGAGCCCAGAATATGATCACTTTAATGACTTGGTACAGTTGAACTCTTGTTTGGGTCCAGGAGTTTTACCACAGGAGTTTGAATAGCAGTTTTATCTTACTTTCCCCATCATTGGTGTGGAAGAGGATGTGTTCTCAATGACTTACATGGTTACATTTATTATATTGAACTAGGCAAGTCAGTTAACAGTGACGGCCTACACCGGCCAAACCCGGATGACGCGGGGCAAATTGTGCACCGCCCTATGGGACTCCCAATCACGGCCGGTTGTGATACAGTCTGGAATGGAACCAGGGTCTTAGACCACTGTGATACAGTCTGGAATGGAAACAGGGTCTTAGACCACTGTGATACAGTCTGGAATGGAACCAGGGTCTGTAGTGACTCCTCTAGTACTGAGATGCAGGGCCTTAGACCACTGTGATACAGTCTGGAATGGAACCAGGGCCTTAGACCACTGTGATACAGTCTGGAATGGAAACAGAGTCTTAGACCACTGTGATGGAATGGAACCAGGGTCTTAGACCACTGTGATGGAATGGAACCAGGGTCTTAGACCACTGTGATACAGTCTGGAATGGAAACAGGGTCTTAGACCACTGTGATACAGTCTGGAATGGAACCAGGGTCTGTAGTGACTCCTCTAGTACTGAGATGCAGGGCCTTAGACCACTGTGATACAGGCTGAATGGAACCAGGGTCTTAGACCACTGTGATACAGTCTGGAATGGAACCAGGGTCTTAGACCACTGTGATACAGTCTGAATGGAACCAGGGTCTTAGACCACTGTGATACAGTCTGAATGGAACCAGGGTCTTAGACCACTATGATACAGTCTGGAATGGAACCAGGGTCTTAGACCACTGTGATAAAGTCTGGAATGGAAACAGGGTCTTAGACCACTGTGATGGAATGGAACCAGGGTCTTAGACCACTATGATACAGTCTGGAATGGAACCAGGGTCTTAGACCACTGTGATACAGGCTGAATGGAACCAGGGTCTTAGACCACTGTGATGGAATGGAACCAGGGTCTTAGACCACTGTGATGGAATGAACCAGGGTCTTAGACCACTGTGATACAGTCTGAATGGAACCAGGGTCTTAGACCACTGTGATACAGTCTGGAATGAAACCAGGGTCTTAGACCACTATGATGGAATGGAACCAGGGTCTTAGACCACTATGATGGAATGGAACCAGGGTCTTAGACCACTGTGATGGGATGGAACCAGGGTCTTAGACCACTGTGATACAGTCTGGAATGGAACCAGGGTCTTGACCACTATGATAGAATGGAACCAGGGTCTTAGACCACTGTGATGGGATGGAACCAGGGTCTTAGACCACTGTGATACAGTCTGGAATGGCACCAGGGTCTTAGACCACTATGATGGAATGGAACCAGGGTCTTAGACCACTGTGATGGGATGGAACCAGGGTCTTAGACCACTGTGATACAGTCTGGAATGGAACCAGGGTCTTAGACCACTGTGATACAGTCTGAATGGAACCAGGGCCTTAGACCACTGTGATACAGTCTGAATGGAACCAGGGTCTTAGACCACTGTGATACAGTCTGGAGTGGAACCAGGGTCTTAGACCACTGTGATACAGTCTGAATGGAACCAGGGCCTTAGACCACTGTGATACAGTCTGAATGGAACTAGCGTCTTAGACCACTTTGCCACACGGGAGCCCCAAATACAGGTAGTTACAGTGATTTAGACGCTGGTTGGATGAGAAATATTACATGAGACTTTAGTTTCCGCTGCTCGGCCCTGTCTGAATCTGAAACCTTGGTCAAGACCGTGGTCAGAACATGATGCCAGAACCCATAACTTGATCAGTCAAATTGAATCAGCAAAGGTTCTGTGGAGACAAACAGTAACTTGTTAGAGTCATGAAACCATGCCAGGTAGGAGTGTGGAGAAACAACATGGGCCCATAGGGCTCTAGTCAAAAGTAGTGCACTATATAGGGAATAGGGTGCTATTTGAGAGTCATCCATATTTGGCCAAAACCCCATGGTTCCACTTGGCTTTTATTTCAGTTCTTGAATTTTGAACTCCTCAACACTCCAAACCATGGGCTGAACTTTTGTCAACTTCTGTAAATGGCTGTGTGTGTATTTGTATTTCTGTAAATGGCTGAGTGTAGTTGTACTTGTGTAAATGGCTGTGTGTAGTTGTACTTGTGTAAATGGCTGTGTGTAGTTGTACTTGTGTAAATGGCTGTGTGTGTAGTTGTACTTGTGTAAATGGCTGTGTGTGTAGTTGTACTTGTGTAAATGGCTGTGTGTAGTTGTACTTGTGTAAATGGCTGTGTGTAGTTGTACTTGTGTAAATGGCTGTGTGTAGTTGTACTTGTGTAGTACACTATGTTTGATCACTTTCATCGAAATGAAAGGTACAAACTTCCGGCGTACCTAATCTCAAAAACAAAGACATATGGCTACAGTAGACCCCCCATGTTCTGCTTTCTATACCCCTCTCTGTCCCTCTCTCTCTCTCTCTCTCTCGTTCTATCTCTGTCCCTCTCTCTCTCTCTCTCTCTCGTTCTATCTCTGTCCCTCTCTCTCTCTCTCTCTCTCTCTCTCGTTCTCTCTCTGTCCCTCTCTCTCTCTCTCGCTCTCGTTCTCGCTCGCTCTCTCTCTCTCTCTCACTCTCTCTCCTTTCCTACACTGGCTATCCCTCCATCATTCATGCTCTGAGGGTAACCTCAGTCAGGGAATCACAAGACTGTTTTGGAGGGAGGCCGTTTTGTCACCTGACGTTGAGCTGAGACTCCAGCAGCCTCTGATCAGCACTGTTTCCTCCACTAACACCCAATTAATGTGTGGATCAGATGGTAGTGAGTGGTGCTTACACCACCAGGGTTGTGGATCAGATGGTAGAAAGTGGTGCTTACACCACCAGGGTTGTGGATCAGATGGTAGAGAGTGGTGCTTACACCACCAGGGTTGTGGATCAGATGGTAGAGAGTGGTGCTTACACCACCAGGGTTGTGGATCAGATGGTAGAGAGTGGTGCTTACACCACCAGGGTTGTGGGTCAGATGGTAGAGAGTGGTGCTTACACCACCAGGGTTGTGGGTCAGATGGTAGAGAGTGGTGCTTACACCACCAGGGTTGTGGATCAGATAGTAGAGAGTGGTGCTTACACCACCAGGGTTGTGGGTCAGATGGTAGAGAGTGGTGCTTACACCACCAGGGTTGTGGATCAGATGGTAGAGAGTGGTGCTTACACCACCAGGGTTGTGGGTCAGATGGTAGAGAGTGGTGCTTACACCACCAGGGTTGTGGGTCAGATGGTAGAGAGTGGTGCTTACACCACCAGGGTTGTGGGTCAGAGACCCGGGGCTACCCATATGTAAAATGGATACATGTTGGCGAGCATGACTGTAAGTTGCTTTGGATAAAAGTGTCTGTTGAATGACACATGTTAATAGTATTAGTCCAATAGACCCCAGGTATCTCTTAAACCAGCAACACCAGGTCATGTTCATTACACCCCAGGTATCTCTTAAACCAGCAACACCAGGTCATATTCATTAGACCCCAGGTATCTCTTAAACCAGCAACACCAGGTCATGTTCATTAGACCCCAGGTATCTCTTAAACCAGCAACACCAGGTCATATTCATTAGACCCCAGGTATCTCTTAAACCAGCAACACCAGGTCATGTTCATTAGACCCCAGGTATCTCTTAAACCACCAACACCAGGTCATGTTCATTAAACACCAAACTGATAACACAGAGATTGAATACCTAGACTTGTCCAATGAGAAACCTTCATGTTCATTTTTGGATTTTTAATACTTGCTACTTTGTACCCTACTGAACACAATCCTGGGGTATATTCAGTGAGCCACCCCCTCCCCCCAGCTCTCTCTCTCTTTCTGTCTCTGTCTCTATCTCTCTCCCCTCCCCCATCTATCTCTCCCTCCCCTTCTCTCTCTCCCTCCCCTTCTTTCTCTCTCTCTCTCTCTCTCTCTCTCTCTCTGTCTCTCTCTCTCTCCCCTCCCCCATCTCTCTCTCCCTCCCCTTCTCTCTCTCCCTATCTCTGGCTTCACACAGAGACCTGCTAGTGATGATGACTGATGAAACCAACGTGACTTTTGACCCAGTATATCTTTTCATATTAGACTCACTTGATTCCAGTGTCTCCCTTTCCGTCAGAGTGGGGTCACTCTACACAGTAACCAATCACAGGGCTTGTATCAACTCAGGCCCTGACATGATAATAAATGCTGGTTGTCTGAAGAAATGGTGCTTTGCAAATAAGTTCTCTCAGTGTGGCAGTTGTATTTTTCTTGTTATTAGTCAATAATACATGTATTATAACATGCTCATCTCTCTGTTTCCCTCCCTCCCTCCCTCCCTCCCTCCCTCCCTCCCTCCCTCCCTCCCTCCCTCCCTCCCTCCCTCCCTCCCTCCCTCCCTCCCTCCCTCCCTCCCTCCCTCCCTCCCCCCTCCCCGTCCTCCCCCAGTCTCTGGTCTTCCTAGCCTGTATATCAGCTGCTGGACTAGTCCTGAGCCTCCTGCTGCTGTCTGTCTACCTGACCAGTGTGTGCTGCTGCAGGAAGGAGGAGGAGGAGGAGACCAAGAGGCCTGACTCCTGCTGTGTCTCCTGGACCGCTGTCATCACTGGGCTCATCCTATGGTGAGTAGTACCACTGTAACTGATTGTATCTAACAGTACTGTACTACAGTAGTAGTGTTACAGGGACCTTTCTTCAGTCTGTCCCGGGTGAGGTTCATCCTATGGTGAGTGGTACCACTGTAACTGATTGTATCTAACAGTACTGTACTACAGTAGTAGTGTTACAGGGACCTTTCTTCAGTCTGTCCCGGGTGAGGTTCATGCTATGGTGAGAGGTGTTGTCTTATATTACAGCATTACAAGCCAAGGTCTTTTAAAGGCAGTATGCAAGGCACAGACGTTCACTTCACCTAGCCAAGTTCCACTAGAAGCAAACCAAATCTAGTATGTGGGGCTCCTTTAGTGTCTCGATCAGGGTTCTACAACTCTGGTTCTGTGATAGTGATGTACCACAGCCGGTATAGCTAATCAAGGTCCTGGCCAGCAGCTAATTAGTCAAATAAAGTGTTTAGGGTTGGAGTGAAACTCCAGGAGGGGAATTGGACAACCCTAGACCGCCCTCATGTGTTCTTGGAAAAGGCTTTGATGTGATCTTTGACATTCAGGAGTTGACCTCTGACCTCATTAACTCACACACACAGGCTGACGTGCTGAAGTGGTGGTGAGAGAGAGAGAGAGAGACCAGATGGTCACTTTGGCCTGATCCACTTTGACACCGGATGTTGTAGACTGAGGTCACTGTGACTAACCATGTTCCCTGATGACAGTCCTGCTCTCATTGTGTCTAAAGCAGACTACACTATGCACTGTCTACCCTACACTATCACTAGACTACATTACCCTACACTATCTATTCATGTGTCCTGGGGTGTGCACAGAACAGTGTCCATTGAGGCGTTATCCTTTGTCCTCTGAGATTGTGGTTTGCAACATTCACAATGTGCAGTTGTGCATTGTCTCACTGCCACAAGCACAAAGTCCCTTTTCTAATTCCTGCATTCTGCAGCCTCACCTCATCACTATAGGACCTGCCCACCTCATCACTATA